>NC_064618.1:136387346-136671547 GCF_023898315.1 Schistocerca nitens
TCAAACCTTAAACATGTCATTTTAAAATTAACATGCAAATCCAAAATACCAAAAGTATAAAACACAAAAAATGTTTACCATTAAAAGAAAACGTATCGTGCACCGCTTCCTCCTCCCGCCCTGTGGTGCAACAGATGTCCCCTTCTCCAAAAATGTACTCAATGGGACCGTAATGTTGCAACCACACACAAGTTGACCCGCTGTGAGGAAAAAACGAGTTAGTACATTTCAAACATGAAATAGGTCATTTTAAAATCAACATGCAAATCCAAAATACCAAAAGTATAAAACACAAAAAAAATCTTACCATGGAAAGAAAACGTATCGTGCACCGCTCCCTCTTCCCGCCCTGTTGTGCAACAGATGTCCCTTTCGCCAAAAATGTAGTCAATGGGACCGTAATGTTGCAACCACACACAAGTTGACCTGCTGTGAGGAAAAAACGAGTTAGTACATTTCAAACATGAAAAAGGTCATTTTAAAATCAACATGAAAAACCAAAATATCAAAAGTATAAAACCCAAAGAATGCTTACCATGGAAAGAAAACGTATCGTGCACCGCTCCCTCCTCCCGCCCTGTGGTGCAACAGATGTCCCCTTCTCCAAAAATGTACTCAATGGGACCGTAATGTTTCAACCACACACAAGTTGACCTGCTGTGAGGAAAAAACGAGTTAGTACATTTCAAACCTTAAAAATGTCATTTTAAAATTAACATGCAAATCCAAAATACCAAAAGTATAAAACCCAAAAAATGCTTACCATAGAAAGAAACCGTATCATGCACCGCTCACTCCTCCCGCCCTGTGGTGCAACAGATGTCCCCTTCTCCAAAAATGAACTCAATGGGACCGTAATGTTGCAACCACACACAAGTTCACCTACTGTGAGGAGAAAACGAGTTGGAACATTTCTAACATGAAAAGGGTCATTTTAAAATCAACATGAATAACCAAAATTCCAAAAGTATAAAAAACAAAAAATGCTTACCATGGAAAGAAAACTTATCGTGCACCGCTCCCTCCTCCTACCCTGTGGTGCAATAGATGTCCCCTTCTCCAAAAACGTACTCAATGGGACCGTAATGTTGCAACCACACACAAGTTGACCTGCTGTGACGAAAAAACGAGTTAGTACATTTCAAACATGAAAAAGGTCATTTTAAAATCAACATGAAAAACCAAAATACCAAAAGTATAAAACCCAAAGAATGCTTACCATGGAAAGAAAACGTATCGTGCACCGCTCCCTCCTCCCGCCCTGTGGTGCAACAGATGTCCCATTCAACAAAAATGTACTCAATGGGACCGTAATGTTGCAACCACACACAAGTTGACCAGCTGTGAGGAGAAAACGAGTTAGTACATTTCAAACATGAAAAAGGTCATTTTAAAATCAACATGAAAAACCAAAATACCAAAAGTATAAAACCCAAAGAATGCTTACCATGGAAAGAAAACGTATCGTGCACCGCTCCCTCCTCCCGCCCTGTGGTGCAACATATGTCCCCTTCTCCAAAAATGTACTCAATGGGACCGTAATGTTGCAACCACACACAAGTTGACCTGCTGTGAGGAAAAAACTAGTAGGTACATTTCAAACCTTAAAAATGTCATTTTAAAATTAACATGCAAATCCAAAATACCAAAAGTATAAAACACAAAAAATGTTTACCATTAAAAGAAAACGTATCGTGCACCGCTCCCTCCTCCCGCCCTGTGGTGCAACAGATGTCCCCTTCTCCAAAAATGTACTCAATTCGACCGTAATGTTGCAACCACACACAAGTTGACCTGCTGTGAGGAAAAAACGAGTTAGTACATTTCAAACATGAAAAAGGTCATTTTAAAATCAACATGCAAATCCCAAATACCAAAAGTATAAAACACAAAAAAAATCTTACCATGGAAAGAAAACGTATCGTGCACCGCTCCCTCCTCCCGCCCTGTGGTGCAACAGATGTCCCTTTCGCCAAAAATGTACTCAATGGGACCGTAATGTTGCAACCACACACAAGTTGACCTGCTGTGAGGAGAAAACGAGTTAGAACATTTCTAACATGAAAAAGGTCATTTTAAAATCAACATGATCAACCAAAATTCCAAAAGTATAAAAAACAAAAAATGCTTACCATGGAAAGAAAACGTATCGTGCACCGGTCCCTCCTCCCGCCCTGTGGTGCAACAGATGTCCCCTTCTCCAAAAATGTACTCAATGGGACCGTAATGTTGCAACCACACACAAGTTGACCTGCTGTGACGAAAAAACGAGTTACTACATTTCAAACCTTAAAAATGTCATTCTAAAATTAACATGCAAATCCAAAATACCAAAAGTATAAAACCCAAAAAATGTTTACCATTAAAAGAAAACGTATCGTGCACCGCTCCCTCCTCCCGCCCTGTGGTGCAACAGATGTCCCCTTCTCCAAAAATGTACTCAATGGGACCGTAATGTTGCAACCACACACAAGTTGACCTGCTGTGAGGAAAAAACGAGTTAGTACATTTCAAACATGAAAAAGGTCATTTTAAAATCAACATGCAAATCCAAAATACCAAAAGTATAAAACACAAAAAAAATCTTACCATGGAAAGAAAACGTATCGTGCACCGCTCCCTCCTCCCGCCCTGTTGTGCAACAGATGTCCCTTTCGCCAAAAATGTACTCAATGGGACCGTAATGTTGCAACCACACACAAGTTGACCTGCTGTGAGGAGAAAACGAGTTAGAACATTTCTAACATGAAAAAGGTCATTTTAAAATCAACATGAACAACCAAAATTCCAAAAGTATAAAAAACAAAAAATGCTTACCATGGAAAGAAAACGTATCGTGCACCGCTCCCTCCTCCCGCCCTGTGGTGCAACAGATGTCCCCTTCTCCAAAAATGTACTCAATTGGACCGTAATGTTGCAACCACACACAAGTTGACCCGCTGTGAGGAAAAAACGAGTTAGTACATTTCAAACATGAAAAAGGTCATTTTAAAATCAACATGCAAATCCAAAATACCAAAAGTATAAAACACAAAAAAAATCTTACCATGGAAAGAAAACGTATCGTGCACCGTTCCCTCCTCCCGCCCTGTGGTGCAACAGATGTCCCTTTCGCCAAAAATGTAGTCAATGGGACCGTAATGTTGCAACCACACACAAGTTGACCTGCTGTGACGAAAAAACGAGTTAGTACATTTCAAACATGAAAAAGGTCATTTTAAAATCAACATGAAAAACCAAAATATCAAAAGTTTAAAACCCAAAGAATGCTTACCATGGAAAGAAAACGTATCGTGCACCGCTCCCTCCTCCCGCCCTGTGGTGCAACAGATGTCCCCTTCTCCAAAAATGTACTCAATGGGACCGTAATGTTGCAACCACACACAAGTTGACCAGCTGTGAGGAGAAAACGAGTTAGTACATTTCAAACATGAAAAAGGTCATTTTAAAATCAACATGAAAAACCAAAATATCAAAAGTATAAAACCCAAAGAATGCTTACCATGGAAAGAAAACGTATCGTGCACCGCTCCCTCCTCCCACCCTGTGGTGCAACAGATGTCCCCTTCTCCAAAAATGTACTCAATGGGACCGTAATGTTGCAACCACACACAAGTTGACCTGCTGTGAGGAATAAACGAGTTAGTACATTTCAAACCTTAAAAATGTCAT
This sequence comes from Schistocerca nitens, assembly GCF_023898315.1. Lineage (NCBI taxonomy): Eukaryota > Metazoa > Arthropoda > Insecta > Orthoptera > Acrididae > Schistocerca > Schistocerca nitens. Next base: position 136,391,019 of record NC_064618.1, read on the forward strand.
TTTAAAATTAACATGCAAATCCAAAATACCAAAAGTATAAAACCCAAAAAATGCTTACCATGGAAAGAAAACGTATCGTGCACCGCTCACTCCTCCCGCCCTGTGGGGCAACAGATGTCCCCTTCTCCAAAAATGAACTCAATGGGACCGTAATGTTGCAACCACACACAAGTTCACCTACTGTGAGGAGAAAACGAGTTGGAACATTTCTAACATGAAAAGGGTCATTTTAAAATCAACATGAGTAACCAAAATTCCAAAAGTATAAAAAACAAAAAATGCTTACCATGGAAAGAAAACTTATCGTGAACCGCTCCCTCCTCCCACAATGTGGTGCAATAGATGTCCCCTTCTCCAAAAATGTACTCAATGGGACCGTAATGTTGCAACCACACACAAGTTGACCTACTGTGAGGAGAAAACGAGTTGGAACATTTCTAACATGAAAAGGGTCATTTTAAAATCAACATGAGTAACCAAAATTCCAAAAGTATAAAAAACAAAAAATGCTTACCATGGAAAGAAAACTTATCGTGAACCGCTCCCTCCTCCCACAATGTGGTGCAATAGATGTCCCCTTCTCCAAAAATGTACTCAATGGGACCGTAATGTTGCAACCACACACAAGTTGACCTGCTGTGACGAAAAAACGAGTTAGTACATTTCAAACATGAAAAAGGTCATTTTAAAATCAACATGCAAATCCAAAATACCAAAAGTATAAAACACAAAAAAAATCTTACCATGGAAAGAAAACGTATCGTGCACCGCTCCCTCCTCCCGCCCTGTGGTGCAACAGATGTCCCTTTCGCCAAAAATGTACTCAATGGGACCGTAATGTTGCAACCACACACAAGTTGACCTGCTGTGAGGAGAAAACGAGTTAGAACATTTCTAACATGAAAAAGGTCATTTTAAAATCAACATGATCAACCAAAATTCCAAAAGTATAAAAAACAAAAAATGCTTACCATGGAAAGAAAACGTATCGTGCACCGGTCCCTCCTCCCGCCCTGTGGTGCAACAGATGTCCCCTTCTCCAAAAATGTACTCAATGGGACCGTAATGTTGCAACCACACACAAGTTGACCTGCTGTGACGAAAAAACGAGTTATTACATTTCAAACCTTAAAAATGTCATTCTAAAATTAACATGCAAATCCAAAATACCAAAAGTATAAAACCCAAAAAATGTTTACCATTAAAAGAAAACGTATCGTGCACCGCTCCCTCCTCCCGCCCTGTGGTGCAACAGATGTCCCCTTCTCCAAAAATGTACTCAATGGGACCGTAATGTTGCAACCACACACAAGTTGACCTGCTGTGAGGAAAAAACGAGTTAGTACATTTCAAACATGAAAAAGGTCATTTTAAAATCAACATGCAAATCCAAAATACCAAAAGTATAAAACACAAAAAAAATCTTACCATGGAAAGAAAACGTATCGTGCACCGCTCCCTCCTCCCGCCCTGTGGTGCAACAGATGTCCCTTTCGCCAAAAATGTACTCAATGGGACCGTAAAGTTGCAACCACACACAAGTTGACCTGCTGTGAGGAGAAAACGAGTTAGAACATTTCTAACATGAAAAAGGTCATTTTAAAATCAACATGAACAATCAAAATTCCAAAAGTATAAAAAACAAAAAATGCTTACCATGGAAAGAAAACGTATCGTGCACCGCTCCCTCCTCCCGCCCTGTGGTGCAACAGATGTCCCCTTCTCCAAAAATGTACTCAATTGGACCGTAATGTTGCAACCACACACAAGTTGACCCGCTGTGAGGAAAAAACGAGTTAGTACATTTCAAACATGAAAAAGGTCATTTTAAAATCAACATGCAAATCCAAAATACCAAAAGTATAAAACACAAAAAAAATCTTACCATGGAAAGAAAACGTATCGTGCACCGTTCCCTCCTCCCGCCCTGTGGTGCAACAGATGTCCCTTTCGCCAAAAATGTAGTCAATGGGACCGTAATGTTGCAACCACACACAAGTTGACCTGCTGTGACGAAAAAACGAGTTAGTACATTTCAAACATGAAAAAGGTCATTTTAAAATCAACATGAAAAACCAAAATATCAAAAGTATAAAACCCAAAGAATGCTTACCATGGAAAGAAAACGTATCGTGCACCGCTCCCTCATCCCACCCTGTGGTGCAACAGATGTCCCCTTCTCCAAAAATGTACTCAATGGGACCGTAATGTTGCAACCACACACAAGTTGACCTGCTGTGAGGAATAAACGAGTTAGTACATTTCAAACCTTAAAAATGTCATTTTAAAATTAACATGCAAATCCAAAATACCAAAAGTATAAAACCCAAAAAATGCTTACCATGGAAAGAAAACGTATCGTGCACCGCTCACTCCTCCCGCCCTGTGGGGCAACAGATGTCCCCTTCTCCAAAAATGAACTCAATGGGACCGTAATGTTGCAACCACACACAAGTTCACCTACTGTGAGGAGAAAACGAGTTGGAACATTTCTAACATGAAAAGGGTCATTTTAAAATCAACATGAGTAACCAAAATTCCAAAAGTATAAAAAACAAAAAATGCTTACCATGGAAAGAAAACTTATCGTGAACCGCTCCCTCCTCCCACAATGTGGTGCAATAGATGTCCCCTTCTCCAAAAATGTACTCAATGGGACCGTAATGTTGCAACCACACACAAGTTGACCTACTGTGAGGAGAAAACGAGTTGGAACATTTCTAACATGAAAAGGGTCATTTTAAAATCAACATGAGTAACCAAAATTCCAAAAGTATAAAAAACAAAAAATGCTTACCATGGAAAGAAAACTTATCGTGAACCGCTCCCTCCTCCCACAATGTGGTGCAATAGATGTCCCCTTCTCCAAAAATGTACTCAATGGGACCGTAATGTTGCAACCACACACAAGTTGACCTGCTGTGACGAAAAAACGAGTTAGTACATTTCAAACATGAAAAAGGTCATTTTAAAATCAACATGCAAATCCAAAATACCAAAAGTATAAAACACAAAAAAAATCTTACCATGGAAAGAAAACGTATCGTGCACCGCTCCCTCCTCCCGCCCTGTGGTGCAACAGATGTCCCTTTCGCCAAAAATGTACTCAATGGGACCGTAATGTTGCAACCACACACAAGTTGACCTGCTGTGAGGAGAAAACGAGTTAGAACATTTCTAACATGAAAAAGGTCATTTTAAAATCAACATGATCAACCAAAATTCCAAAAGTATAAAAAACAAAAAATGCTTACCATGGAAAGAAAACGTATCGTGCACCGGTCCCTCTTCCCGCCCTGTGGTGCAACAGATGTCCCCTTCTCCAAAAATGTACTCAATGGGACCGTAATGTTGCAACCACACACAAGTTGACCTGCTGTGACGAAACAACGAGTTATTACATTTCAAACCTTAAAAATGTCATTCTAAAATTAACATGCAAATCCAAAATACCAAAAGTATAAAACCCAAAAAATGTTTACCATTAAAAGAAAACGTATCGTGCACCGCTCCCTCCTCCCGCCCTGTGGTGCAACAGATGTCCCCTTCTCCAAAAATGTACTCAATGGGACCGTAATGTTGCAACCACACACAAGTTGACCTGCTGTGAGGAAAAAACGAGTTAGTACATTTCAAACATGAAAAAGGTCATTTTAAAATCAACATGCAAATCCAAAATACCAAAAGTATAAAACACAAAAAAAATCTTACCATGGAAAGAAAACGTATCGTGCACCGCTCCCTCCTCCCGCCCTGTGGTGCAACAGATGTCCCTTTCGCCAAAAATGTACTCAATGGGACCGTAATGTTGCAACCACACACAAGTTGACCTGCTGTGAGGAGAAAACGAGTTAGAACATTTCTAACATGAAAAAGGTCATTTTAAAATCAACATGAACAACCAAAATTCCAAAAGTATAAAAAACAAAAAATGCTTACCATGGAAAGAAAACATATCGTGCACCGCTCCCTCCTCCCGCCCTGTGGTGCAACAGATGTCCCCTTCTCCAAAAATGTACTCAATTGGACCGTAATGTTGCAACCACACACAAGTTGACCCGCTGTGAGGAAAAAACGAGTTAGTACATTTCAAACATGAAAAAGGTCATTTTAAAATCAACATGCAAATCCAAAATACCAAAAGTATAAAACACAAAAAAAATCTTACCATGGAAAGAAAACGTATCGTGCACCGTTCCCTCCTCCCGCCCTGTGGTGCAACAGATGTCCCTTTCGCCAAAAATGTAGTCAATGGGACCGTAATGTTGCAACCACACACAAGTTGACCTGCTGTGACGAAAAAACGAGTTAGTACATTTCAAACATGAAAAAGGTCATTTTAAAATCAACATGAAAAACCAAAATATCAAAAGTTTAAAACCCAAAGAATGCTTACCATGGAAAGAAAACGTATCGTGCACCGCTCCCTCCTCCCGCCCTGTGGTGCAACAGATGTCCCCTTCTCCAAAAATGTACTCAATGGGACCGTAATGTTGCAACCACACACAAGTTGACCTGCTGTGAGGAATAAACGAGTTAGTACATTTCAAACCTTAAAAATGTCATTTTAAAATTAACATGCAAATCCAAAATACCAAAAGTATAAAACCCAAAAAATGCTTACCATGGAAAGAAAACGTATCGTGCACCGCTCACTCCTCCAGCCCTGTGGGGCAACAGATGTCCCCTTCTCCAAAAATGAACTCAATGGGACCGTAATGTTGCAACCACACACAAGTTCACCTACTGTGAGGAGAAAACGAGTTGGAACATTTCTAACATGAAAAGGGTCATTTTAAAATCAACATGAGTAACCAAAATTCCAAAAGTATAAAAAACAAAAAATGCTTACCATGGAAAGAAAACTTATCGTGAACCGCTCCCTCCTCCCACAATGTGGTGCAATAGATGTCCCCTTCTCCAAAAATGTACTCAATGGGACCGTAATGTTGCAACCACACACAAGTTCACCTACTGTGAGGAGAAAACGAGTTGGAACATTTCTAACATGAAAAGGGTCATTTTAAAATCAACATGAGTAACCAAAATTCCAAAAGTATAAAAAACAAAAAATGCTTACCATGGAAAGAAAACTTATCGTGAACCGCTCCCTCCTCCCACAATGTGGTGCAATAGATGTCCCCTTCTCCAAAAATGTACTCAATGGGACCGTAATGTTGCAACCACACACAAGTTGACCTGCTGTGACGAAAAAACGAGTTAGTACATTTCAAACATGAAAAAGGTCATTTTAAAATCAACATGCAAATCCAAAATACCAAAAGTATAAAACACAAAAAAAATCTTACCATGGAAAGAAAACGTATCGTGCACCGCTCCCTCCTCCCGCCCTGTGGTGCAACAGATGTACCCTTCTCCAAAAATGTACTCAGTGGGACCGTAATGTTGCAACCACACACAAGTTGACCCGCTGAGAGGAAAAAACGAGTTAGTACATTTCAAACATCAAAAAGGTCATTTTAAAATCAACATGCAAATCCAAAATACCAAAAGTATAAAACCCAAAAAATGCTTACCATAGAAAGAAACCGTATCATGCACCGCTCCCTCCTCCCGCCCTGTGGTGCAACAGATGTCCCCTTCTCCAAAAATGTACTCAATGGGACCGTAATGTTGCAACCACACACAAGTTGACCTACTGTGAGGAGAAAACGAGTTGGAACATTTCTAACATGAAAAGTGTCATTTTAAAATCAACATGAATAACCAAAATTCCAAAAGTATAAAAAACAAAAAATGCTTACCATGGAAAGAAAACTTATCGTGCACCGCTCCCTCCTCCCACCCTGTGGTGCAATAGATGTCCCCTTCTCCAAAAACGTACTCAATGGGACCGTAATGTTGCAACCACACACAAGTTGACCTGCTGTGACGAAAAAACGAGTTAGTACATTTCAAACATGAAAAAGGTCATTTTAAAATCAACATGAAAAACCAAAATACCAAAAGTATAAAACCCAAAGAATGCTTACCATGGAAAGAAAACGTATCGTGCACCGCTCCCTTCCTGCCCTGTGGTGCAACAGATGTCCCATTCTCCAAAAATGTACTCAATGGGACCGTAATGTTGCAACCACACACAAGTTGACCTGCTGTGAGGAAAAAACGAGTTAGTACATTTCAAACCTTAAAAATTTCATTTTAAAATTAACATGCAAAACCAAAATACCAAAAGTATAAAACCCAAAAAATGCTTAGCATTAAAAGAAAACGTATCGTGCACCGCTCCCTCCTCCCGCCCTGTGGTGCAACAGATGTCCCCTTCTCCAAAAATGTACTCAATGGGACCGTAATGTTGCAACCACACACAAGTTGACCTGCTGTGAGGAAAAAACGAGTTAGTACATTTCAAACATGAAAAAGGTCATTTTAAAATTAACATGCAAATCCAAAATACCAAAAGTATAAAACACAAAAAAAATCTTACCATGGAAAGAAAACGTATCGTGCACCGCTCCCTCCTCCCGCCCTGTGGTGCAACAGATGTCCCTTTCGCCAAAAATGTACTCAATGGGACCGTAATGTTGCAACCACACACAAGTTGACCTGCTGTGAGGAGAAAACGAGTTAGAACATTTCTAACATGAAAAAGGTCATTTTAAAATCAACATGAACAACCAAAATTCCAAAAGTATAAAAAACAAAAAATGCTTACCATGGAAAGAAAACGTATCGTGCACCGTTCCCTCCTCCCGCCCTGTGGTGCAACAGATGTCCCATTCTCCAAAAATGTACTCAATGGGACCGTAATGTTGCAACCACACACAAGTTGACCTGCTGTGACGAAAAAACGAGTTAGTACATTTCAAACCTTAAAAATGTCATTTTAAAATTAACATGCAAATCCAAAATACCAAAAGTATAAAACCCAAAAAATGTTTACCATTAAAAGAAAACGTATCGTGCACCGCTCCCTCCTCCCGCCCTGTGGTGCAACAGATGTCCCCTTCTCCAAAAATGTACTCAATGGGACCGTAATGTTGCAACCACACACAAGTTGACCTGCTGTGAGGAAAAAACGAGTTAGTACATTTCAAACATGAAAAAGGTCATTTTAAAATCAACATGCAAATCCAAAATACCAAAAGTATAAAACACAAAAAAAATCTTACCATGGAAAGATAACGTATCGTGCACCGCTCCCTCCTCCCGCCCTGTGGTGCAACAGATGTCCCTTTCGCCAAAAATGTACTCAATGGGACCGTAATGTTGCAACCACACACAAGTTGACCTGCTGTGACGAAAAAACGAGTTAGTACATTTCAAACATGAAAAAGGTCATTTTAAAATCAACATGAAAAACCAAAATATCAAAAGTATAAAACCCAAAGAATGCTTACCATGGAAAGAAAACGTATCGTGCACCGCTCCCTCCTCCCGCCCTGTGGTGCAACAGATGTCCCCTTCTCCAAAAATGTACTCAATGGGACCGTAATGTTGCAACCACACACAAGTTGACCTGCTGTGATGAGAAAACGAGTTAGAACATTTCTAACATGAAAAAGGTCATTTTAAAATCAACATGAAAAACCAAAATACCAAAAGTATAAAACCCAAAGAATGCTTACCATGGAAAGAAAACATATCGTGCACCGCTCCCTCCTCCCGCCCTGTGGTGCAACAGATGTCCCATTCTCCAAAAATGTACTCAATGGGACCGTAATGTTGCAACCACACACAAGTTGACCTGCTGTGAGGAAAAAACGAGTTAGTACATTTCAAACCTTAAAAATGTCATTTTAAAATTAACATGCAAATCCAAAATACCAAAAGTATAAAACCCAAAAAATGCTTACCATAGAAAGAAACCGTATCATGCAGCGCTCCCTCCTCCCGCCCTGTGGTGCAACAGATGTCCCCTTCTCCAAAAATGTACTCAATGGGACCGTAATGTTGGAACCACACACAAGTTGACCTACTGTGAGGAGAAAACGAGTTGGAACATTTCTAACATGAAAAGTGTCATTTTAAAATCAACATGAATAACCAAAATTCCAAAAGTATAAAAAACAAAAAATGCTTACCATGGAAAGAAAACTTATCGTGCACCGCTCCCTCCTCCCACCCTGTGGTGCAATAGATGTCCCCTTCTCCAAAAACGTACTCAATGGGACCGTAATGTTGCAACCACACACAAGTTGACCTGCTGTGACGAAAAAACGAGTTAGTACATTTCAAACATGAAAAAGGTCATTTTAAAATCAACATGAAAAACCAAAATACCAAAAGTATAAAACCCAAAGAATGCTTACCATGGAAAGAAAACGTATCGTGCACTGCTCCCTCCTCCCGCCCTGTGGTGTAACAGATGTCCCATTCTCCAAAAATGTACTCAATGGGACCGTAATGTTGCAACCACACACAAGTTGACCTGCTGTGAGGAAAAAACGAGTTAGTACATTTCAAACCTTAAAAATGTCATTTTAAAATTAACATGCAAAACCAAAATACCAAAAGTATAAAACCCAAAAAATGCTTACCATTAAAAGAAAACGTATCGTGCACCGCTCCCTCCTCCCGCCCTGTGGTGCAACAGATGTCCCCTTCTCCAAAAATGTACTCAATGGGACCGTAATGTTGCAACCACACACAAGTTGACCTGCTGTGAGGAAAAAACGAGTTAGTACATTTCAAACATGAAAATGGTCATTTTAAAATCAACATGCAAATCCAAAATACCAAAAGTATAAAACACAAAAAAAATCTTACCATGGAAAGAAAACGTATCGTGCACCGCTCCCTCCTCCCGCCCTGTGGTGCAACAGATGTCCCTTTCGCCAAAAATGTACTCAATGGGACAGTAATGTTGCAACCACACACAAGTTGACCTGCTGTGAGGAGAAAACGAGTTAGAACATTTCTAACATGAAAAAGGTCATTTTAAAATCAACATGAACAACCAAAATTCCAAAAGTATAAAAAACAAAAAATGCTTACCATGGAAAGAAAACGTATCGTGCACCGCTCCCTCCTCCCGCCCTGTGGTGCAACAAATGTCCCCTTCTCCAAAAATGTACTAATTGGGACCGTAATGTTGCAACCACACACAAGTTGACCTACTGTGACGAAAAAACGAGTTAGTACATTTCAAACATGAAAAAGGTCATTTTAAAATCAACATGCAAATCCAAAATACCAAAAGTATAAAACACAAAAAAATTCTTACCATGCAAACCAAACGTATCGTGCACCGCTCCCTCCTCCCGCCCTGTGGTGCAACAGATGTCCCCTTCTCCAAAAATGTACTCAATGGGACCGTAATGTTGCAACCACACACAAGTTGACCTGCTGTGATGAGAAAACGAGTTAGAACATTTCTAACATGAAAAAGGTCATTTTAAAATCAACATGAAAAACCAAAATACCAAAAGTATAAAACCCAAAGAATGCTTACCATGGAAAGAAAACATATCGTGCACCGCTCCCTCCTCCCGCCCTGTGGTGCAACAGATGTCCCATTCTCCAAAAATGTACTCAATGGGACCGTAATGTTGCAACCACACACAAGTTGACCTGCTGTGAGGAAAAAACGAGTTAGTACATTTCAAACCTTAAAAATGTCATTTTAAAATTAACATGCAAATCCAAAATACGAAAAGTATAAAACCCAAAAAATGTTTACCATTAAAAGAAAACGTATCGTGCACCGCTCCCTCCTCCCGCCCTGTGGTGCAACAGATGTCCCCTTCTCCAAAAATGTACTCAATGGGACCGTAATGTTGCAACCACACACAAGTTGACCTGCTGTGAGGAAAAAACGAGTTAGTACATTTCAAACATGAAAAAGGTCATTTTAAAATCAACATGCAAATCCAAAATACCAAAAGTATAAAACACAAAAAAAATCTTACCATGGAAAGAAAACGTATCGTGCACCGCTCCCTCCTCCCGCCCTGTGGTGCAACAGATGTCCCTTTCGCCAAAAATGTAGTCAATGGGACCGTAATGTTGCAACCACACACAAGTTGACCTGCTGTGAGGAGAAAACGAGTTAGAACATTTCTAACATGAAAAAGGTCATTTTAAAATCAACATGAACAACCAAAATTCCAAAAGAATAAGAAACAAAAAATGCTTACCATGGAAAGAAAACGTATCGTGCACCGCTCCCTCCTCCCGCCCTGTGGTGCAACAGATGTCCCCTTATCCAAAAATGTACTCAATGGGACCGTAATGTTGCAACCACACACAAGTTGACCCGCTGTGAGGAAAAAACGAGTTAGTACATTTCAAACATGAAAAAGGTCATTTTAAAATCAACATGCAAATCCAAAATACCAAAAGTATAAAACACAAAAAAAATCTTACCATGGAAAGAAAACGTATCGTGCACCTTTCCCTCCTCCCGCCCTGTGGTGCAACAGATGTCCCTTTCGCCAAAAATGTAGTCAATGGGACAGTAATGTTGCAACCACACACAAGTTGACCTGCTGTGACGAAAAAACGAGTTAGTACATTTCAAACATGAAAAAGGTCATTTTAAAATCAACATGAAAAACCAAAATATCAAAAGTATAAAACCCAAAGAATGCTTACCATGGAAAGAAAACGTATCGTGCACCGCTCCCTCCTCCCGCCCTGTGGTGCAACAAATGTCCCCTTCTCCAAAAATGTACTCAATGGGACCGTAATGTTTCAACCACACACAAGTTGACCTGCTGTGAGGAAAAAACGAGTTAGTACATTTCAAACCTTAAAAATGTCATTTTAAAATTAACATGCAAATCCAAAATACCAAAAGTATAAAACCCAAAAAATGCTTATCATAGAAAGAAACCGTATCGTGCACCGCTCACTCCTCCGGCCCTGTGGTGCAACAGATGTCCCCTTCTCCAAAAATGAACTCAATGGGACCGTAATGTTGCAACCACACACAAGTTGACCTGCTGTGACGAAAAAACGAGTTAGTACATTTCAAACATGAAAAAGGTCATTTTAAAATCAACATGAAAAACCAAAATATCAAAATTATAAAACCCAAAGAATGCTTACCATGGAAAGAAAACGTATCGTGCACCGCTCCCTCCTCCCGCCCTGTGGTGCAACAGATGTCCCCTTCTCCAAAAATGTACTCAATGGGACCGTAATGTTGCAACCACACACAAGTTGACCCGCTGTGAGGAAAAAACGAGTTAGTACATTTCAAACATGAAAAAGGTCATTTTAAAATCAACATGAAAAACCAAAATATCAAAATTATAAAACCCAAAGAATGTTTACCATGGAAAGAAAACGTATCGTGCACCGCTCCCTCCTCCCGCCCTGTGGTGCAACAGATGTCCCCTTCTCCAAAAATGTACTCAATGGGACCGTAATGTTGCAACCACACACAAGTTGACCAGCTGTGAGGAGAAAACGAGTTAGTACATTTCAAACATGAAAAAGGTCATTTTAAAATCAACATGAAAAACCAAAATATCAAAAGTATAAAACCCAAAGAATGCTTACCATGGAAAGAAAATGTATCGTGCACCGCTCCCTCCTCCCGCCCTGTGGTGCAACAGATGTCCCCTTCTCCAAAAATGTACTCAATGGGACCGTAATGTTTCAACCACACACAAGTTGACCTGCTGTGACGAAAAAACGAGTTAGTACATTTCAAACATGAAAAAGGTCATTTTAAAATCAACATGCAAATCCAAAATACCAAAAGTATAAAACACAAAAAAAATCTTACCATGGAAAGAAAACGTATCGTGCACCGCTCCCTCCTCCCGCCCTGTGGTGCAACAGATGTCCCCTTCGCCAAAAATGTACTCAATGGGACCGTAATGTTGCAACCACACACAAGTTGACCTGCTGTGAGGAGAAAACGAGTTAGTACATTTCAAACATGAAAAAGGTCATTTTAAAATCAACATGAAAAACCAAAATATCAAAATTATAAAACCCAAAGAATGCTTACCATGGAAAGAAAACGTATCGTGCACCGCTCCCTCCTCCCGCCCTGTGGTGCAACAGATGTCCCCTTCTCCAAAAATGTACTCAATGGGACCGTAATGTTGCAACCACACACAAGTTGACCCGCTGTGAGGAAAAAACGAGTTAGTACATTTCAAACATGAAAAAGGTCATTTTAAAATCAACATGAAAAACCAAAATATCAAAATTATAAAACCCAAAGAATGCTTACCATGGAAAGAAAACGTATCGTGCACCGCTCCCTCCTCCCGCCCTGTGGTGCAACAGATGTCCCCTTCTCCAAAAATGTACTCAATGGGCCCGTAATGTTGCAACCACACACAAGTTGACCAGCTGTGAGGAGAAAACGAGTTAGTACATTTCAAACATGAAAAAGGTCATTTTAAAATCAACATGAAAAACCAAAATATCAAATGTATAAAACCCAAAGAATGCTTACCATGGAAAGAAAATGTATCGTGCACCGCTCCCTCCTCCCGCCCTGTGGTGCAACAGATGTCCCCTTCTCCAAAAATGTACTCAATGGGACCGTAATGTTGCAACCACACACAAGTTGACCTGCTGTGACGAAAAAACGAGTTAGTACATTTCAAACATGAAAAAGGTCATTTTAAAATCAACATGCAAATCCAAAATACCAAAAGTATAAAACACAAAAAAAATCTTACCATGGAAAAAAACGTATCGTGCACCGCTCCCTCCTCCCGCCCTGTGGTGCAACAGATGTCCCCTTCGCCAAAAATGTACTCAATGGGACCGTAATGTTGCAACCACACACAAGTTGACCTGCTGTGAGGAGAAAACGAGTTAGTACATTTCAAACATGAAAAAGGTCATTTTAAAATCAACATGAAAAACCAAAATACCAAAAGTATAAAACCCAAAGAATGCTTACCATGGAAAGAAAACGTATCGTGCACCGCTCCCTCCTCCCGCCCTGTGGTGCAACAGATGTCCCCTTCTCCAAAAATGTACTCAATGGGACCGTAATGTTGCAACCACACACAAGTTGACCCGCTGTGAGGAAAAAACGAGTTAGTACATTTCAAACATGAAAAAGGTCATTTTAAAATCAACATGAAAAACCAAAAGTATAAAACCCAAAGAATGCTTACCATGGAAAGAAAACGTATCGTGCACCGCTCCCTCCTCCCGCCCTGTGGTGCAACAGATGTCCCCTTCTCCAAAAATGTACTCAATGGGACCGTAATGTTGCAACCACACACAAGTTGACCCGCTGTGAGGAAAAAACGAGTTAGTACATTTCAAACATGAAAAGGGTCATTTTAAAATCAACATGAAAAACCAAAAGTATAAAACCCAAAGAATGCTTACCATGGAAAGAAAACGTATCGTGCACCGCTCCCTCCTCCCGCCCTGTGGTGCAACAGATGTCCCATTCTCCAAAAATGTACTCAATGGGACCGTAATGTTGCAACCACACACAAGTTGACCTGCCTTGACGAAAAAACGAGTTAGTACATTTCAAACATGAAAAAGGTCATTTTAAAATCAATATGCAAATCAAAATACCAAAAGTATAAAACACAAAAAAAATTCTTACCATGGAAAGAAAACGTATCGTGCACCGCTCCCTCCTCCCGCCCTGTGGTGCAACAGATGTCCCCTTCTCCAAAAATGTACTCAATGGGACCGTAATGTTGCAACCACCCACAAGTTGACCTGCAGTGAGGAGAAAACGAGTTAGTACATTTCAAACATGAAAAAGGTCATTTTAAAATCAACATGAAAGACCAAAATACCAAAAGTATAAAACCCAAATAATGCTTACCATGGAAAGAAAACGTATCGTGCACCGCTCCCTCCTCCCGCCCTGTGGTGCAACAGATGTCCCCTTCTCCAAAAATGTACTCAATGGGACCGTAATGTTGCAACCACACACAAGTTGACCCGCTGTGAGGAAAAAACGAGTTAGTACATTTCAAACATGAAAAGGGTCATTTTAAAATCAACATGAAAAACCAAAAGTATAAAACCCAAAGAATGCTTACCATGGAAAGAAAACGTATCGTGCACCGCTCCCTCCTCCCGCCCTGTGGTGCAACAGATGTCCCTTTCGCCAAAAATGTAGTCAATGGGACCGTAATGTTGCAACCACACACAAGTTGACCTGCTGTGAGGAGAAAACGAGTTAGAACATTTCTAACATGAAAAAGGTCATTTTAAAATCAACATGAACAACCAAAATTCCAAAAGAATAAGAAACAAAAAATGCTTACCATGGAAAGAAAACGTATCGTGCACCGCTCCCTCCTCCCGCCCTGTGGTGCAACAGATGTCCCCTTCTCCAAAAATGTACTCAATGGGACCGTAATGTTGCAACCACACACAAGTTGACCCGCTGTGAGGAAAAAACGAGTTAGTACATTTCAAACATGAAAAAGGTCATTTTAAAATCAACATGCAAATCCAAAATACCAAAAGTATAAAACACAAAAAAAATCTTACCATGGAAAGAAAACGTATCGTGCACCTTTCCCTCCGCCCGCCCTGTGGTGCAACAGATGTCCCTTTCGCCAAAAATGTAGTCAATGGGACAGTAATGTTGCAACCACACACAAGTTGACCTGCTGTGAGGAAAAAACGAGTTAGTACATTTCAAACATGAAAAAGGTCATTTTAAAATCAACATGAAAAACCAAAATATCAAAAGTATAAAACCCAAAGAATGCTTACCATGGAAAGAAAACGTATCGTGCACCGCTCCCTCCTCCCGCCCTGTGGTGCAACAGATGTCCCCTTCTCCAAAAATGTACTCAATGGGACCGTAATGTTTCAACCACACACAAGTTGACCTGCTGTGAGGAAAAAACGAGTTAGTACATTTCAAACCTTAAAAATGTCATTTTAAAATTAACATGCAAATCCAAAATACCAAAAGTATAAAACCCAAAAAATGCTTATCATAGAAAGAAACCGTATCGTGCACCGCTCACTCCTCCGGCCCTGTGGTGCAACAGATGTCCCCTTCTCCAAAAATGAACTCAATGGGACCGTAATGTTGCAACCACACACAAGTTGACCTGCTGTGACGAAAAAACGAGTTAGTACATTTCAAACATGAAAAAGGTCATTTTAAAATCAACATGAAAAACCAAAATATCAAAATTATAAAACCCAAAGAATGCTTACCATGGAAAGAAAACGTATCGTGCACCGCTCCCTCCTCCCGCCCTGTGGTGCAACAGATGTCCCCTTCTCCAAAAATGTACTCAATGGGACCGTAATGTTGCAACCACACACAAGTTGACCAGCTGTGAGGAGAAAACGAGTTAGTACATTTCAAACATGAAAAAGGTCATTTTAAAATCAACATGAAAAACCAAAATATCAAAAGTATAAAACCCAAAGAATGCTTACCATGGAAAGAAAATGTATCGTGCACCGCTCCCTCCTCCCGCCCTGTGGTGCAACAGATGTCCCCTTCTCCAAAAATGTACTCAATGGGACCGTAATGTTGCAACCACACACAAGTTGACCTGCTGTGACGAAAAAACGAGTTAGTACATTTCAAACATGAAAAAGGTCATTTTAAAATCAACATGCAAATCCAAAATACCAAAAGTATAAAACACAAAAAAAATCTTACCATGGAAAGAAAACGTATCGTGCACCGCTCCCTCCTCCCGCCCTGTGGTGCAACAGATGTCCCCTTCGCCAAAAATGTACTCAATGGGACCGTAATGTTGCAACCACACACAAGTTGACCTGCTGTGAGGAGAAAACGAGTTAGTACATTTCAAACATGAAAAAGGTCATTTTAAAATCAACATGAAAAACCAAAATACCAAAAGTATAAAACCCAAAGAATGCTTACCATGGAAAGAAAACGTATCGTGCACCGCTCCCTCCTCCCGCCCTGTGGTGCAACAGATGTCCCCTTCTCCAAAAATGTACTCAATGGGACCGTAATGTTGCAACCACACACAAGTTGACCCGCTGTGAGGAAAAAACGAGTTAGTACATTTCAAACATGAAAAAGGTCATTTTAAAATCAACATGCAAATCCAAAATACCAAAAGTACAAAACACAAAATAAATCTTACCATGGAAAGAAAGCGTATCGTGCACCGCTCCCTCCTCCCGCCCTGTGGTGCAACAGATGTCCCTTTCGCCAAAAATGTACTCAATGGGACCGTAATGTTGCAACCACACACAAGTTGACCTGCTGTGAGGAGAAAACGAGTTAGTTCATTTCAAACATGAAAAAGGTCATTTTAAAATCAACATGAAAAACCAAAATACAAAAAGTATAAAACCCAAAGAATGCTTACCATGGAAAGAAAACGTATCGTGCACCACTCCCTCCTCCCGCCCTGTGGTGCAACAGATGTCCCCTTCTCCAAAAATGTACTCAATGGGACCGTAATGTTGCAACCACACACAAGTTGACCTACTGTGAGGAGAAAACGAGTTGGAACATTTCTAACATGAAAAAGGTCATTTTGAAATCAACATGAAAAACGAAAATTCCAAAAGTATAAAAAAAAAAAATTCTTACCATGGAAAGAAAGCGTATCGTGCACCGCTCCCTCCTCCCGCCCTGTGGTGCAACAGATGTCCCTTTCGCCAAAAATGTACTCAATGGGACCGTAATGTTGCAACCACACACAAGTTGACCTGCTGTGAGGAGAAAACGAGTTAGTTCATTTCAAACATGAAAAAGGTCATTTTAAAATCAACATGAAAAACCAAAATACAAAAAGTATAAAACCCAAAGAATGCTTACCATGGAAAGAAAACGTATCGTGCACCACTCCCTCCTCCCGCCCTGTGGTGCAACAGATGTCCCCTTCTCCAAAAATGTACTCAATGGGACCGTAATGTTGCAACCACACACAAGTTGACCTACTGTGAGGAGAAAACGAGTTGGAACATTTCTAACATGAAAAAGGTCATTTTGAAATCAACATGAAAAACGAAAATTCCAAAAGTATAAAAAAAAAAAATTCTTACCATGGAAAGAAAACGTATCGTGCACCGCTCCCTCCTCCCGCCCTGTGGTGCAACAGATGTCCCTTTCTCCAAAAATGTACTCAATGGGACCGTAATGTTGCAACCACACACAAGTTGACCTGCTGTGAGGAAAAAACGAGTTAGTACAATTCAAACATGAAAAAGGTCATTTTAAACACAACATGAGAAACCAAAATACCAAAAGTATAAAACCAAAAAATGCTTACCATGGAAAGAAAACGTATTGTGCACCGCTCCCTGCTCCCACCCTGTGGTGCAACAGATGTCCCCTTCTCCAAAATTGTACTCAATGGGACCGTAATGTTGCAACCACACACAAGTTGACCTGCTGTGACGAAAAAACGAGTTATTACATTTTAAACATGAAAAAGGTCATTTTAAAATCAACATGCAAATCCAAAATACCAAAAGTATAAAACACAAAAAAAATCTTACCATGGAAAGAAAACGTATCGTGCACCGCTCCCTCCTCCCGCCCTGTGGTGCAACAGATGTCCCCTTCTCCAAAAATGTACTCAATGGGACCTTAATGTTGCAACCACACACAAGTTGACCTGCTGTGAGGAGAAAACAAGTTAGTACATTTCAAACATGAAAAACGTCATTTTAAAATCAACATGCAAATCCAAAATACCAAAAGTATAAAACACAAAAAATGCTTACCATGGAAAGAAAACGTATCGTGCACCGCTCCCTCCTCCCGCCCTGTGGTGCAACAGATGTCCCCTTCTCCAAAAATGTACTCAATGGGACCGTAATGTTGCAACCACACACAAGTTGACTTGCTGTGAGGAAAAAACGAGTTAATACATTTCAAACATGAAAAAGGTCATTTTAAAATCAACATGCAAATCCAAAACACCAAAAGTATAAAACACAAAAAAATTCTTACCATGGAAAGAAAACGTATCGTGCATCGCTCCCTTCTCCCGCCCTGTGGTGCAACAGATGTCCCCTTCTCCAAAAATGTACTCAATGGGACCGTAATGTTGCAACCACACACAAGTTGACCTACTGTGAGGAGAAAACGAGTTGGAACATTTCTAACATGAAAAAGGTCATTTTGAAATCAACATGAAAAACCAAAATTCCAAAAGTATAAAAAAAAAAAAAAAATTCTTACCATGGAAAGAAAACGTATCGTGCACCGCTCCCTCCTCCCGCCCTGTGGTGCAACAGATGTCCCCTTCTCCAAAAATGTACTCAATGGGACCGTTATGTTGCAACCACACACAAGTTGACCCGCTGTGAGGAAAAAACGAGTTGGTACATTTCAAACATGAAAAAGGTCATTTTAAAATCAACATGCAAATCCAAAACACCAAAAGTATAAAACACAAAAAAATTCTTACCATGGAAAGAAAACGTATCGTGCACCGCTCGCTCCTCCCGCCCTGTGGTGCAACAGATGTCCCCTTCTCCAAAAATGTACTCAATGGGACCGTAATGTTGCAACCACACACAAGTTGACCTGCTGTGAGGAGAAAACGAGTTAGTACATTTCAAACATGAAAAAGGTCATTTTAAAATCAACATGCAAATCCAAAATACCAAAAGTATGAAACACAAAAAAAATCTTACCATGGAAAGAAAACGTATCGTGCACCGCTCCCTCCTCCCGCCCTGTGGTGCAACAGATGTCCCCTTCTCCAAAAATGTACTCAATGGGACCGTAATGTTGCAACCACACACAAGTTGACCTGCTGTGACGAAAAAACGAGCTAGTACATTTCAAACATGAAAAAGGTCATTTTAAAATCAACATGCAAATCCAAAATACCAAAAGTATAGAACACAAAAAAATTCTTACCATGGAAAGAAAACGTATAGTGCACCGCTCCCTCCTCCCGCCCTGTGGTGCAACAGATGTCCCTTTCGCCAAAAATGTACTCAATGGGACCGTAATGTTGCAACCACACAAAAGTTGACCTGCTGTGAGGAAAAAACGAGTTAGTACATTTCAAACATGAAAAAGGTCATTTTAAAATCAACATGAAAAACCATAATACCAAAAG
Source organism: Schistocerca nitens (assembly GCF_023898315.1). NCBI lineage: Eukaryota > Metazoa > Arthropoda > Insecta > Orthoptera > Acrididae > Schistocerca > Schistocerca nitens. The sequence goes on from NC_064618.1 coordinate 136,409,975, forward strand.
TATAAAACCCAAAAAAATGCTTACCATGGCAATAAAACGTATCATGCACCGCTCCCTCCTCCCGCCCTGTGGTGCAACAGATGTCCCCTTCTCCAAAAATGTACTCAATGGGACCGTAATGTTGCAACCACACACAAGTTGACCTGCTATGACGAAAAAACGAGTTATTACATTTCAAACATGAAAAAGGTCATTTTAAAATCAACATGCAAATCCAAAATACCAAAAGTATAAAACACAAAAAAATTCTTACCATGGAAAGAAAACGAATCGTGCACCACTCCCTCCTCCCGCCCTGTGGTGCAACAGATGTCCCCTTCTCCAAAAATGTACTCTATGGGACCTTAATGTTGCAACCACACACAAGTTGACCTGCTGTGAGGAGAAAACAAGTTAGTACATTTCAAACATGAAAAAGGTCATTTTAAAATCAACATGCAAATCCAAAATACCAGAAGTATAAAACACAAAAAAATTCTTACCATGGAAAGAAAACGTATCGTGCACCGCTCCCTCCTCCCGCCCTGTGGTGCAACAGATGTCCCCTTCTCCAAAAATGTACTCAATGGGACCGTAATGTTGCAACCATACACAAGTTGACCTGCTGTGACGAAAAAACGAGTTAATACATTTCAAACATGAAAAAGGTCATTTTAAAATCAACATGCAAATCCAAAATACCAAAAGTATAAAACACAAAAAAATTCTTACCATAGAAAGAAAACGTATCGTGCACCGCTCCCTCCTCTCGCCCTGTGGTGCAACAGATGTCCCCTTCTCCAAAAATGTACTCAATGGGACCGTAATGTTGCAACCACACACAAGTTGACCTGCTGTGACGAAAAAACGAGTTAGTACATTTGAAACATGAAAAAGGTCATTTTAAAATCAACATGCAAATCCAAAATACCAAAAGTATAAAACACAAAAAAATTCTTTCCATGGAAAGAAAATGTATCGTGCACCGCTCCTTCCTCCCGCCCTGTGGTGCAACAGATGTCCCCTTCTCCAAAAATGTACTCAATGGGACTGTAATGTTGCAACCACACACAAGTTGACCTGCTGTGAGGAAAAAACGAGTTAGTACATTTCAAATATGAAAAAGGTCATTTTAAAATCAACATGAAAAACCAAAATACCAAAAGTATAAAACACAAAGAAATTCTTACCATGGAAAGAAAACGTATCGTGCACCGCTCCCACCTCCCGCCCTGTGGTGCAACAGATGTCCCCTTCTCCAAAAATGTACTCAATGTGACCGTAATGTTGCAACCACACACAAGTTGACCTGCTGTGACGAAAAAACGAGCTAGTACATTTCAAACATGAAAAAGGTCATTTTAAAATCAACATGCAAATCCAAAATACCAAAAGTATAAAACACAAAAAAATTCTTTCCATGGAAAGAAAATTTATCGTGCTCCGCTCCTTCCTCCTGCCCTGTGGTGCAACAGATGTCCCCTTCTCCAAAAATGTACTCAATGTAACTGTAATGTTGCAACCACACACAAGTTGACCTGCTGTGAGGAGAAAACGAGTTAGTACATTTCAAACATGAAAAAGGTCATTTTAAAATCAACATGCAACTCCAAAATACCAAAAGTATGAAACACAAAAAAAATCTTACCATGGAAAGAAAACGTATCGTGCACCGCTCCCTCCTCCCGCCCTGTGGTGCAACAGATGTCCCCTTCTCCAAAAATGTACTCAATGGGACCGTAATGTTGCAACCACACACAAGTTGACCTGCTGTGACGAAAAAACGAGCTAGTACATTTCAAACATGAAAAAGGTCATTTTAAAATCAACATGCAAATCCAAAATACCAAAAGTATGAAACACAAAAAAAATCTTACCATGGAAAGAAAACGTATCGTGCACCGCTCCCTCCTCCCGCCCTGTGGTGCAACAGATGTCCCTTTCGCCAAAAATGTACTCAATGGGACCGTAATGTTGCAACCACACACAAGTTGACCTGCTGTGAGTAAAAAACGCGTTAGTACATTTCAAACATGAAAAAGGTCATTTTAAAATCAACATGCAAATCCAAAATACCAAAAGTATAAAACACAAAAATATTCTTACCATGGAAAGAAAACGTATAGTGCACCGCTCCCTCCTCCCGCCCTGTGGTGCAACAGATGTCCCTTTCGCCAAAAATGTACTCAATGGGACCGTAATGTTGCAACCACACAAAAGTTGACCTGCTGTGAGGAAAAAACGAGTTAGTACATTTCAAACATGAAAAAGGTCATTTTAAAATCAACATGAAAAACCATAATACCAAAAGTATAAAACCCAATAAAATGCTTACCATGGCAAGAAAACGTATCATGCACCGCTCCCTCCTCCTGCCCTGTGGTGCAACAGATGTCCCCTTCTCCAAAAATGTACTCAATGGGACCTTAATGTTGCAACCACACACAAGTTGACCTGCTGTGGGGAGAAAACAAGTTAGTACATTTCAAACATGAAAAACGTCATTTTAAAATCAACATGCAAATCCAAAATATTAAAAGTATAAAACACAAAAAATGCTTGCCATGGAAAGAAAACGCATCGTGCACCGCTCCCTCCTCCCGCCCTGTGGTGCAACAGATGTCCCCTTCTCCAAAAATGTACTCAATGGGACCGTAATGTTGCAACCACACACAAGTTGACTTGCTGTGAGGAAAAAACGAGTTAATACATTTCAAACATGGAAAAGGTCATTTTAAAATCAACATGCAAATCCAAAACACCAAAAGTATAAAACACAAAAAAATTCTTACCATGGAAAGAAAACGTATCGTGCACCGCTCCCTTCTCCCGCCCTGTGGTGCAACAGAGGTCCCCTTCTTCAAAAATGTACTCAATGGGACCGTAATGTTGCAACCACACACAAGTTGACCTACTGTGAGGAGAAAACGAGTTGGAACATTTCTAACATGAAAAAGGTCATTTTGAAATCAACATGAAAAACCAAAATTCCAAAAGTATAAAAAAAAAAAAAAATTCTTACCATGGAAAGAAAACGTATCGTGCACCGCTCCCTCCTCCCGCCCTGTGGTGCAACAGATGTCCCCTTCTCCAAAAATGTACTCAATGGGACCGTAATGTTGCAACCACACACAAGTTGACCCGCTGTGAGGAAAAAACGAGTTAGTACATTTCAAACACGAAAAAGGTCATTTTAAAATCAACATGCAAATCCAAAATACCAAAAGTATAAAACACAAAAAAAATCTTACCATGGAAAGAAAACGTATCGTGCACCGCTCCCTCCTCCCGCCCTGTGGTGCAACAGATGTCCCTTTCGCCAAAAATGTACTCAATGGGACCGTAACGTTGCAACCACACACAAGTTGACCTGCTGTGAGGAGAAATCGAGTTAATACATTTCAAACATGAAAAAGGTCATTTTAAAATCAACATGCAAATCCAAAACACCAAAAGTATAAAACACAAAAAAATTCTTACCATGGAAAGAAAACGTATCGTGCACCGCTCCCTCCTCCCGCCCTGTGGTGCAACAGATGTCCCCTTCTCCAGAAATCTACTCAATGGGACTCTAATGTTGCAACCACACACAAGTTGGCCTGCTGTGACGAAAAAACGAGCTAGTACATTTCAAACATGAAAAAGGTCATTTTAAAATCAACATGCAAATCCAAAATACCAAAAGTATAAATCACAAAAAAATTCTTACCATGGAAAGAAAACGAATTGTGCACCGCTCCCTCCTCCCGCCCTGTGGTGCAACAGATGTCCCTTTCGCCAAAAATGTACTCAAAGGGACCGTAATGTTGCAACCACACACAAGTTGACCTGCTGTGAGTAAAAAACCCGTTAGTACATTTCAAACATGAAAAAGGTCATTTTAAAATCAACATGCAAATCCAAAATACCAAAAGTATAGAACACAAAAAAATTCTTACCATGGAAAGAAAACGTATAGTGCACCGCTCCCTCCTCCCGCCCTGTGGTGCAACAGATGTCCCTTTCGCCAAAAATGTACTCAATGGGACCGTAATGTTGCAACCACACAAAAGTTGACCTGCTGTGAGGAAAAAACGAGTTAGTACATTTCAAACATGAAAAAGGTCATTTTAAAATCAACATGAAAAACCATAATACCAAAAGTATAAAACCCAAAAAAATGCTTACCATGGCAAGAAAACGTATCATGCACCGCTCCCTCCTCCTGCCCTGTGGTGCAACAGATGTCCCCTTCTCCAAAAATGTACTCAATGGGACCGTAATGTTGCAACCACACACAAGTTGACCTGCTATGACGAAAAAACGAGTTATTACATTTCAAACATGAAAAAGGTCATTTTAAAATCAACATGCAAATCCAAAATACCAAAAGTATAAAACACAAAAAAATTCTTACCATGGAAAGAAAACGAATCGTGCACCACTCCCTCCTCCCGCCCTGTGGTGCAACAGATGTCCCCTTCTCCAAAAATGTACTCTATGGGACCTTAATGTTGCAACCACACACAAGTTGACCTGCTGTGAGGAGAAAACAAGTTAGTACATTTCAAACATGAAAAAGGTCATTTTAAAATCAACATGCAATTCCAAAATACCAAAAGTTTAAAACACAAAAAAATTCTTACCATGGAAAGAAAACGTATCGTGCACCGCTCCCTCCTCCCGCCCTGTGGTGCAACAGATGTCCCCTTCTCCAAAAATGTACTCAATGGGACCGTAATGTTGCAACCATACACAAGTTGACCTGCTGTGACGAAAAAACGAGTTAATACATTTCAAACATGAAAAAGGTCATTTTAAAATCAACATGCAAATCCAAAATACCAAAAGTATAAAACACAAAAAAATTCTTTCCATGGAAAGAAAATGTATCGTGCACCGCTCCTTCCTCCCGCCCTGTGGTGCAACAGATGTCCCCTTCTCCAAAAATGTACTCAATGGGACTGTAATGTTGCAACCACACACAAGTTGACCTGCTGTGAGGAAAAAACGAGTTAGTACATTTCAAATATGAAAAGGTCATTTTAAAATCAACATGAAAAACCAAAATACCAAAAGTATAAAACACAAAGAAATTCTTACCATGGGAAGAAAACGTATCGTGCACCGCTCCCTCCTACCGCCCTGTGGTGCAACAGATGTCCCCTTCTCCAAAAATGTACTCAATGGGACCGTAATGTTGCAACCACACACAAGTTGACCTGCTGTGACGAAAAAACGAGTTAATACATTTCAAACATGAAAAAGGTCATTTTAAAATCAACATGCAAATCCAAAATACCAAAAGTATAAAACACAAAAAAATTCTTACCATAGAAAGAAAACGGATCGTGCACCGCTCCCACCTCCCGCCCTGTGGTGCAACAGATGTCCCCTTCTCCAAAAGTGTACTCAATGGGACCGTAATGTTGCAACCACACACAAGTTGACCTGCTGTGAGGAGAGAACGAGTTAGTACATTTCAAACATGAAAAAGGTCATTTTAAAATCAACATGAAAAACAAAAATTCCAAAAGTATAAAACACAAAAAATTCTTACCATGGAAAGAAAACGTATCGTGCACCGCTCGCTCCTCCCGCCCTGTGGTGCAACAGATGTCCCCTTCTCCAAAAATGTACTCAATGGGACCGTAATATTGCAACTACACACAAGTTGACCTGCTGTGAGGAGAAAACGAGTTAGTACATTTCAAACATGAAAAAGGTCATTTTAAAATCAACATGCAAATCCAAAATACCAAAAGTATAAAACACAAAAAAATTCTTACCATGGAAAGATAACGTATCGTGCACCGCTCCCTCCTCCCGCCCTGTGGTGCAACAGATGTCCCCTTCTTTAAAAATGTACTCAATGGGACCGTAATGTTGCAACCACACACAAGTTGACCTGCTGTGACGAAAAAACGAGCTAGTACATTTCAAACATGAAAAAGGTCATTTTAAAATCAACATGCAAATCCAAAATACCAAAAGTATAAATCACAAAAAAATTCTTACCATGGAAAGAAAACGTATCGTGCACCGCTCCCTCCTCCCGCCCTGTGGTGCAACAGATGTCCCTTTCGCCAAAAATGTACTCAATGGGACCGTAATGTTGCAACCACACACAAGTTGACCTGCTGTGAGTAAAAAACGCGTTAGTACATTTCAAACACGAAAAAAGTCATTTTAAAATCAACATGCAAATCCAAAATACCAAAAGTATAAAACACAAAAAAATTCTTACCATGGAAAGAAAACGTATAGTGCACCGCTCCCTCCTCCCGCCCTGTGGTGCAACAGATGTCCCTTTCGCCAAAAATGTACTCAATGGGACCGTAATGTTGCAACCACACTAAAGTTGACCTGCTGTGAGGAAAAAACGAGTTAGTACATTTCAAACATGAAAAAGGTCATTTTAAAATCAACATGAAAAACCAAAATACCAAAAGTATAAAACCCAAAAAAATGCTTACCATGGCAAGAAAACGTATCATGCACCGCTCTCTCCTCCCACCCTGTGGTGCAACAGATGTCCCCTTCTCCAAAAATGTACTCATTGGGACCGTAATGTTGCAACCACACACAAGTTGACCTGCTCTGAGGAGAAAACGAGTTAGTACATTTCAAACATGAAAAAGGTCATTTTAAAATCAACATGAAAAACCAAAAGTATAAAACCCAAAGAATGCTTACCATGGAAAGAAAACGTATTGTGCACCACTCCCTCCTCCCGCCCTGTGGTGCAACAGATGTCCCTTTCGCCAAAAATGTACTCAATGGGACCGTAATGTTGCAACCACACACAAGTTGACCTGCTGTGAGGAGAAAACGAGTTAGTACATTTCAAACATGAAAAAGGTCATTTTAAAATCAACATGAAAGACCAAAATACCAAAAGTAAAAAACCCATAGAATGCTTACCATGGAAAGAAAACGTATCGTGCACCGCTCCCTCCTCCCGCCCTTTGGTGCAACAGATGTCCCCTTCTCCAGAAATGTACTCAATGGGACCGTAATGTTGCAACCACACACTAGTTGACCCGCTGTGAGGAAAAAACGAGTTAGTACATTTCAAACATGAAAAAGGTCATTTTAAAATCAACATGAAAAAACAAAAGTATAAAACCCAAAGAATGCTTACCATAGAAAGAAAACGTATCGTGCACCGCTCCCTCCTCCCGCCCTGTGGTGCAACAGATGTCCCATTCTCCAAAAATGTACTCAATGGGACCGTAATGTTGCAACCACACACAAGTTGACCTGCTGTGAGGAAAAAACGAGTTAGTACATTTCAAACCTTAAAAATGTTTTTTTAAAATTAACATGCAAATCCAAAATACCAAAAGTATAAAACCCAAAAAATGCTTACCATTAAAAGAAAACGTATCGTGCACCGCTCCCTCCTCCCGCCCTGTGGTGCAACAGATGTCCCCTTCTCCAAAAATGTACTCAATGGGACCGTAATGTTGCAACCACACACAAGTTGACCTGCTGTGACGAAAAAACGAGTTAGTACATTTCAAACATGAAAAAGGTCATTTTAAAATCAACATGCAAATCCAAAATACCAAAAGTATAAAACACAAAAAAATTCTTTCCATGGAAAGAAAATGTATCGTGCACCGCTCCTTCCTCCCGCCCTGTGGTGCAACAGATGTCCCCTTCTCCAAAAATGTACTCAATGGGACTGTAATGTTGCAACCACACACAAGTTGACCTGCTGTGACGAAAAAACGAGTTAATACATTTCAAACATGAAAAAGGTCATTTTAAAATCAACATGCTAATCCAAAATACCAAAAGTATAAAACACAAAAAATTCTTACCATAGAAAGAAAAAGGATCGTGCACCGCTCCCTCCTCCCGCCCTGTGGTGCAACAGATGTCCCCTTCTCCAAAAATGTACTCAATGGGACCGTAATGTTGCAACCACACACAAGTTGACCTGCTGTGACGAAAAAACGAATTAGTACATTTCAAACATGAAAAAGGTCATTTTAAAATCAACATGCAAATCCAAAATACCAAAAGTATAAAACACAAAAAAATTCTTTCCATGGAAAGAAAACGTATCGTGCACCGCTCCTTCCTCCCGCCCTATGGTGCAACAGATGTCCCCTTCTCCAAAAATGTACTCAATGGGACCGTAATGTTGCAACCACACACAAGTTGACCTGCTGTGACGAAAAAACGAGTTAGTACATTTCAAACATGAAAAAGGTCATTTTAAAATCAACATGCAAATCCAAAATACCAAAAGTATAAAACACAAAAAAAATCTTACCATGGAAAGAAAACGTATGGTGCACCGCTCCCTCCTCCCGCCCTGTGGTGCAACAGATGTCCCTTTCGCCAAAAATGTACTCAATGGGACCGTAATGTTGCAACCACACACAAGTTGACCTGCTGTGAGGAGAAAACGAGTTAGAACATTTCTAACATGAAAAAGGTCATTTTAAAATCAACATGAACAACCAAAATTCCAAAAGTATAAAAAACAAAAAATGCTTACCATGGAAAGAAAACGTATCGTGCACCGCTCACTCCTCCCGCCCTGTGGTGCAACAGATGTCCCTTTCTCCAAAAAAGAACTCAATGGGACCGTAATGTTGCAACCACACACAAGTTGACCTGCTGTGAGGAGAAAACGAGTTAGTACATTTCAAACGTGAAAAAGGTCATTTTAAAATCAACATGAAAAACCAAAATAGCAAAAGTATAAAACCCAAAGAATGCTTACCATGGAAAGAAAACGTATCGTGCACCGCTCACTCCTCCCGCCCTGTGGTGCAACAGATGTCCCTTTCTCCAAAAAAGAACTCAATGGGACCGTAATGTTGCAACCACACACAAGTTGACCTGCTGTGAGGAGAAAACGAGTTAGAACATTTCTAACATGAAAAAGGTCATTTTAAAATCAACATGAAAAACCAAAATAGCAAAAGTATAAAACCCAAAGAATGCTTACCATGGAAAGAAAACGTATCGTGCACCGCTCCCTCCTCCCGCCCTGTGGTGCAACAGATGTCCCCTTCTCCAAAAATGTACTCAATGGGACCGTAATGTTGCAACCACACACAAGTTGACCCGCTGTGAGGAAAAAACGAGTTAGTACATTTCAAACATGAAAAAGGTCATTTTAAAATCAACATGCAAATCCAAAATACCAAAAGTATAAAACACAAAAAAATCTTACCATGGAAAGAAAACGTAACGTGCACCGTTCCCTCCTCCCGCCCTGTGGTGCAACAGATGTCCCTTTCGCCAAAAATGTAGTCAATGGGACCGTAATGTTGCAACCACACACAAGTTGACCTGCTGTGAGGAAAAAACGAGTTAGTACATTTCAAACATGAAAAAGGTCATTTTAAAATCAACATGAAAAACCAAAAGTATAAAACCCAAAGAATGCTTACCATGGAAAGAAAACGTATTGTGCACCGCTGCCTCCTCCCGCCCTGTGGTGCAACAGATGTCCCATTCTCCAAAAATGTACTCAATGGGACCGTAATGTTGCAACCACACACAAGTTGACCTGCTGTGAGGAAAAAACGAGTTAGTACATTTCAAACCTTAAAAATGTCATTATAAAATTAACATGCAAATCCAAAATACCAAAAGTATAAAACCCAAAAAATGCTTACCATTAAAAGAAAACGTATCGTGCACCGCTCCCTCCTCCCGCCCTGTTGTGCAACAGATGTAGCCTTCTCCAAAAATGTACTCAATGGGACCGTAATGATGCAACCACACACAAGTTGACCTGCTGTGACGAAAAAACGAGTTAGTACATTTCAAACATGAAAAAGGTCATTTTAAAATAAACATGCAAATCCAAAATACCAAAAGTATAAAACACAAAAAAAATCTTACCATGGAAAGAAAACGTATGGTGCACCGCTCCCTCCTCCCACCCTGTGGTGCAACAGATGTCCCTTTCGCCAAAAATGTACTCAATGGGACCGTAATGTTGCAACCACACACAAGTTGACCTGCTGTGAGGAGAAAACGAGTTAGAACATTTCTAACATGAAAAAGGTCATTTTAAAATCAACATGAACAACCAAAATTCCAAAAGTATAAAAAACAAAAAATGCTTACCATGGAAAGAAAACGTATCGTGCACCGCTCACTCCTCCCGCCCTGTGGTGCAACAGATGTCCCTTTCTCCAAAAAAGAACTCAATGGGACCGTAATGTTGCAACCACACACAAGTTGACCTGCTGTGAGGAGAAAACGAGTTAGTACATTTCAAACATGAAAAAGGTCATTTTAAAATCAACATGAAAAACCAAAATAGCAAAAGTATAAAACCCAAAGAATGCTTACCATGGAAAGAAAACGTATCGTGCACCGCTCACTCCTCCCGCCCTGTGGTGCAACAGATGTCCCTTTCTCCAAAAAAGAACTCAATGGGACCGTAATGTTGCAACCACACACAAGTTGACCTGCTGTGAGGAGAAAACGAGTTAGAACATTTCTAACATGAAAAAGGTCATTTTAAAATCAACATGAAAAACCAAAATAGCAAAAGTATAAAACCCAAAGAATGCTTACCATGGAAAGAAAACGTATCGTGCACCGCTCCCTCCTCCCGCCCTGTGGTGCAACAGATGTCCCCTTCTCCAAAAATGTACTCAATGGGACCGTAATGTTGCAACCACACACAAGTTGACCCGCTGTGAGGAAAAAACGAGTTAGTACATTTCAAACATGAAAAAGGTCATTTTAAAATCAACATGCAAATCCAAAATACCAAAAGTATAAAACACAAAAAAATCTTACCATGGAAAGAAAACGTAACGTGCACCGTTCCCTCCTCCCGCCCTGTGGTGCAACAGATGTCCCTTTCGCCAAAAATGTAGTCAATGGGACCGTAATGTTGCAACCACACACAAGTTGACCTGCTGTGAGGAAAAAACGAGTTAGTACATTTCAAACATGAAAAAGGTCATTTTAAAATCAACATGAAAAACCAAAAGTATAAAACCCAAAGAATGCTTACCATGGAAAGAAAACGTATTGTGCACCGCTGCCTCCTCCCGCCCTGTGGTGCAACAGATGTCCCATTCTCCAAAAATGTACTCAATGGGACCGTAATGTTGCAACCACACACAAGTTGACCTGCTGTGAGGAAAAAACGAGTTAGTACATTTCAAACCTTAAAAATGTCATTATAAAATTAACATGCAAATCCAAAATACCAAAAGTATAAAACCCAAAAAATGCTTACCATTAAAAGAAAACGTATCGTGCACCGCTCCCTCCTCCCGCCCTGTTGTGCAACAGATGTAGCCTTCTCCAAAAATGTACTCAATGGGACCGTAATGATGCAACCACACACAAGTTGACCTGCTGTGACGAAAAAACGAGTTAGTACATTTCAAACATGAAAAAGGTCATTTTAAAATAAACATGCAAATCCAAAATACCAAAAGTATAAAACACAAAAAAAATCTTACCATGGAAAGAAAACGTATCGTGCACCGCTCCCTCCTCCCACCCTGTGGTGCAACAGATGTCCCTTTCGCCAAAAATGTACTCAATGGGACCGTGATGTTGCAACCACACACAAGTTGACCTGCTGTGAAGAGAAAACGAGTTAGTACATTTCAAACATGAAAAAGGTCATTTTAAAATCAACATGAAAGACCAAAATACCAAAAGTATAAAACCCAAAGAATGCTTACCATGGAAAGAAAACGTAACGTGCACCGCTCCCTCCTCCCGCCCTGTGGTGCAACAGATGACCCCTTCTCCAAAAATGTACTCAATGGGACCGTAATGTTGCAACCACACACTAGTTGACCCGCTGTGAGGAAAAAACGAGTTAGTACATTTCAAACATGAAAAAGGTCATTTTTAAATCAACATGCAAATCCAAGATACCAAAAGTATAAAACACAAAAAAATTCTTACCATGGAAAGAAAACGTATCGTGCACCGCTCCCTCCTCCCGCCCTGTGGTGCAACAGATGTCCCCTTCTCCAAAAATGTACTCAATGGGACCGTAATGTTGCAACCACACACAAGTTGACCTGCTGTGAGGAGAAGACGAGTTAGAACATTTCTAACATGAAAAAGGTCATTTTAAAATCAACATGAACAACCAAATTTCCAAAAGTATAAAAAACAAAAAATGCTTACCATGGAAAGAAAACGTATCGTGCACCGCTCCCTCCTCCCGCCCTGTGGTGCAACAGATGTCCTCTTCTCCAAAAATGTACTCAATGGGACCGTAATGTTGCAACCACACACAAGTTGACCCGCTGTGAGGAAAAAACGAGTTAGTACATTTCAAACACGAAAAAGGTCATTTTAAAATCAACATGCAAATCCAAGATAACAAAAGTATAAAACACAAAAAAATTCTTACCATGGAAAGAAAACGTATCGTGCACCGCTCCCTCCTCCCGCCCTGTGGTTCAAACAGATGTCCCCTTCTCCAAACATGTTCTCAATGGGACCGTAATGTTGCAACCATACACAAGTTGACCTGCTGTGACGAAAAAACGAGTTAATACATTTCAAACATGAAAAAGGTCATTTTAAAATCAACATGCAAATCCAAAATACCAAAAGTATAAAACACAAAAAAATTCTTACCATAGAAAGAAAACGTATCGTGCACCGCTCCCTCCTCTCACCCTGTGGTGCAACAGATGTCCCCTTCTCCAATAATGTACTCAATGGGACCGTAATGTTGCAACCACACACAAGTTGACCTGCTGTGAGGAAAAAACGAGTTAGTACATTTCAAACATGAAAAAGGTCATTTTAAAATCAACATGCAAATCCAAAATACCAAAAGTATAAAACACAAAAAAATTCTTTCCATGGAAAGAAAATGTATCGTGCACCGCTCCTTCCTCCCGCCCTGTGGTGCAACAGATGTCCCCTTCTCCAAAAATGTACTCAATGGGACTGTAATGTTGCAACCACACACAAGTTGACCTGCTGAGAGGAAAAAACGAGTTAGTACATTTCAAATATGAAAAAGGTCATTTTAAAATCAACATGAAAAACCAAAATACCAAAAGTATAAAACACAAAGAAATTCTTACCATGGGAAGAAAACGTATCGTGCACCGCTCCCTCCTCCCGCCCTGTGGTGCAACAGATGTCCCTTTCGCCAAAAATGTACTCAATGGGACCGTAATGTTGCAACCACACACAAGATGACCTGCTGTGACGAAAAAACGAGTTAATACATTTCAAACATGAAAAAGGTCATTTTAAAATCAACATGCAAATCCAAAATACCAAAAGTATAAATCACAAAAAAATTCTTACCATGGAAAGAAAACGTATCGTGCACCGCTCCCTCCTCCCGCCCTGTGGTGTAACAGATGTCCCTTTCGCCAAAAATGTACTCAATGGGACCGTAATATTGCAACCACACACAAGTTGACCTGCTGTGACGAAAAAACGAGCTAGTACATTTCAAACATGAAAAAGGTCATTTTAAAATCAAGATGCAAATCCAAAATACCAAAAGTATAAAACACAAAAAAATTCTTACCATAGAAAGAAAACGGATCGTGCACCGCTCCCACCTCCCGCCCTGTGGTGCAACAGATGTCCCCTTCTCCAAAAATGTACTCAATGGGACCGTAATGTTGCAACCACACACAAGTTGACCTGCTGTGACGAAAAAACGAGCTAGTACATTTCAAACATGAAAAAGGTCATTTTAAAATCAAAATGCAAATCCAAAATACCAAAAGTATAAAACACAAAAAAATTCTTTCCATTGAAAGAAAATGTATCGTACTCCGCTCCTTCCTCCCGCCCTGTGGTGCAACAGATGTCCCCTTCTCCAAAAATGTACTCAATGGGACCGTAATGTTGCAACCACACACAAGTTGACCTGCTGTGACGAAAAAACGAGTTAGTACATTTCAAATATGAAAAAGGTCATTTTAAAATCAACATGAAAAACCAAAATACCAAAAGTATAAAACACAAAAAATTCTTACCATGGGAAGAAAACGTATCGTGCACCGCTCCCTCCTCCCGCCCTGTGGTGCAACAGATGTCCCCTTCTCCAAAAATGTACTCAATGGGACCGTAATGTTGCAACCACACACAAGTTGACCTGCTGTGACGAAAAAACGACTTAATACATTTCAAACATGAAAAAGGTCATGTTAAAATCAAAATGCAAATCCAAAATACCAAAAGTATAAAACACAAAAAAATTCTTACCATAGAAAGAAAACGTATCGTGCACCGCTCCCTCCTCCCGCCCTGTGGTGCAACAGATGTCCCCTTCTCCAACAGTGTACTCAATGGGACCGTAATGTTGCAACCACACACAAGTTGACCTGCTGTGAGGGGAGAACGAGTTAGTACATTTCAAACATGAAAAAGGTCATTTTAAAATCAACATGAAAAACAAAAATTCCAAAAGTATAAAACACAAAAAATTCTTACCATGGAAAGAAAACGTATCGTGCACCGCTCGCTCCTCCCGCCCTGTGGTGCAACAGATGTCCCCTTCTCCAAAAATGTACTCAATGGGACCGTAATATTGCAACCACACACAAGTTGACCTGCTGTGAGGAGAAAACGAGTTAATACATTTCAAACATGAGAAAGGTCATTTTAAAATCAACATGCAAATCCAAAATACCAAAAGTATAAAACACAAAAAAATTCTTACCATGGAAAGAAAACGTATCGTGCACCGCTCCCTCCTCCCGCCCTGTGGTGCAACAGATGTCCCCTTCTCCAAAAATGTACTCAATGGGACAGTAATGTTGCAACCACACACAAGTTGACCTGCTGTGACAAAAAAACGAGCTAGTACATTTCAAAAATGAAAAAGGTCATTTTAAAATCAACATGCAAATCCAAAATACCAAAAGTATAAATCACAAAAAAATTCTTACCATGGAAAGAAAACGTATCGTGCACCGCTCCCTCCTCCCGCCCTATGGTGCAACAGATGTCCCTTTCGCCAAAAATGTACTCAATGGGACCGTAATATTGCAACCACACACAAGTTGACCTGCTGTGACGAAAAAACGAGCTAGTACATTTCAAACATGAAAAAGGTCATTTTAAAATCAACATGCAAATCCAAAATACCAAAAGTATAAAACACAAAAAAATTCTTACCATAGAAAGAAAACGGATCGTGCACCACTCCCACCTCCCGCCCTGTGGTGCAACAGATGTCCCCTTCTCCAAAAATGTACTCAATGGGACCGTAATGTTGCAACCACACACAAGTTGACCTGCTGTGACGAAAAAACGAGCTAGTACATTTCAAACATGAAAAAGGTCATTTTAAAATCAACATGCAAATCCAAAATACCAAAAGTATAAAACACAAAAAAATTCTTTCCATGGAAAGAAAATGTATCGTGCTCCGCTCCTTCCTCCCGCCCTGTGGTGCAACAGATGTCCCCTTCTCCAAAAATGTACTCAATGGGACTGTAATGTTGCAACCACACACAAGTTGACCTGCTGTGAGGAGAAAACGAGTTAGTACATTTCAAACATGAAAAAGGTCATTTTAAAATCAACATGCAAATCCAAAATACCAAAAGTATGATACACAAAAAAAATCTTACCATGGAAAGAAAACGTATCGTGCACCGCTCCCTCCTCCCGCCCTGTGGTGCAACAGATGTCCCCTTCTCCAAAAATGTACTCAATGGGACCGTAATGTTGCAACCACACACAAGTTGACCTACTGTGACGAAAAAACGAGCTAGTACATTTCAAACATGAAAAAGGTCATTTTAAAATCAACATGCAAATCCAAAATACCAAAAGTATAAATCACAAAAAAATTCTTACCATGGAAAGAAAACGTATCGTGCACCGCTCGCTCCTCCCGCCCTGTGGTGCAACAGATGTCCCCTTCTCCAAAAATGTACTCAATGGGACCGTAATATTGCAACCACACACAAGTTGACCTGCTGTGAGGAGAAAACGAGTTAGTACATTTCAAACATGAAAAAGGTCATTTTAAAATCAACATGCAAATCCAAAATACCAAAAGTATAAAACACAAAAAAATTCTTACCATGGAAAGAAAACGTATCGTGCACCGCTCCCTCCTCCCGCCCTGTGGTGCAACAGATGTCCCCTTCTTTAAAAATGTACTCAATGGGACCGTAATGTTGCAACCACACACAAGTTGACCTGCTGTGACGAAAAAACGAGCTAGTACATTTCAAACATGAAAAAGGTCATTTTAAAATCAACATGCAAATCCAAAATACCAAAAGTATAAATCACAAAAAAATTCTTACCATGGAAAGAAAACGTATCGTGCACCGCTCCCTCCTCCCGCCCTGTGGTGCAACAGATGTCCCTTTCGCCAAAAATGTACTCAATGGGACCGTAATGTTGCAACCACACACAAGTTGACCTGCTGTGAGTAAAAAACGCGTTAGTACATTTCAAACATGAAAAAGGTCATTTTAAAATCAACATGCAAATCCAAAATACCAAAAGTATAAAACACAAAAAAATTCTTACCATGGAAAGAAAACGTATAGTGCACCGCTCCCTCCTCCCGCCCTGTGGTGCAACAGATGTCCCTTTCGCCAAAAATGTACTCAATGGGACCGTAATGTTGCAACCACACTAAAGTTGACCTGCTGTGAGGAAAAAACGAGTTAGTACATTTCAAACATGAAAAAGGTCATTTTAAAATCAACATGAAAAACCAAAATACCAAAAGTATAAAACCCAAAAAAATGCTTACCATGGCAAGAAAACGTATCATGCACCGCTCTCTCCTCCCACCCTGTGGTGCAACAGATGTCCCCTTCTCCAAAAATGTACTCATTGGGACCGTAATGTTGCAACCACACACAAGTTGACCTGCTCTGAGGAGAAAACGAGTTAGTACATTTCAAACATGAAAAAGGTCATTTTAAAATCAACATGAAAAACCAAAAGTATAAAACCCAAAGAATGCTTACCATGGAAAGAAAACGTATTGTGCACCGCTCCCTCCTCCCGCCCTGTGGTGCAACAGATGTCCCTTTCGCCAAAAATGTACTCAATGGGACCGTGATGTTGCAACCACACACAAGTTGACCTGCTGTGAGGAGAAAACGAGTTAGTACATTTCAAACATGAAAAAGGTCATTTTAAAATCAACATGAAAGACCAAAATACCAAAAGTATAAAACCCAAAGAATGCTTACCATGGAAAGAAAACGTATCGTGCACCGCTCCCTCCTCCCGCCCTTTGGTGCAACAGATGTCCCCTTCTCCAGAAATGTACTCAATGGGACCGTAATGTTGCAACCACACACTAGTTGACCCGCTGTGAGGAAAAAACGAGTTAGTACATTTCAAACATGAAAAAGGTCATTTTAAAATCAACATGAAAAACCAAAAGTATAAAACCCAAAGAATGCTTACCATAGAAAGAAAACGTATCGTGCACCGCTCCCTCCTCCCGCCCTGTGGTGCAACAGATGTCCCATTCTCCAAAAATGTACTCAATGGGACCGTAATGTTGCAACCACACACAAGTTGACCTGCTGTGAGGAAAAAACGAGTTAGTACATTTCAAACCTTAAAAATGTTTTTTTAAAATTAACATGCAAATCCAAAATACCAAAAGTATAAAACCCAAAAAATGCTTACCATTAAAAGAAAACGTATCGTGCACCGCTCCCTCCTCCCGCCCTGTGGTGCAACAGATGTCCCCTTCTCCAAAAATGTACTCAATGGGACCGTAATGTTGCAACCACACACAAGTTGACCTGCTGTGACGAAAAAACGAGTTAGTACATTTCAAACATGAAAAAGGTCATTTTAAAATCAACATGCAAATCCAAAATACCAAAAGTATAAAACACAAAAAAATTCTTTCCATGGAAAGAAAATGTATCGTGCACCGCTCCTTCCTCCCGCCCTGTGGTGCAACAGATGTCCCCTTCTCCAAAAATGTACTCAATGGGACAGTAATGTTGCAACAACACACAAGTTGACCTGCTGTGAGGAAAAAACGAGTTAGTACATTTCAAACATGAAAAAGGTCATTTTAAAATCAACATGAAAAACCAAAATACCAAAAGTATAAAACACAAAGAAATTCTTACCATGGGAAGAAAACGTATCGTGCACCGCTCCCTCCTCCCGCCCTGTGGTGCAACAGATGTCCCCTTCTCCAAAAATGTACTCAATGGGACCGTAATGTTGCAACCACACACAAGTTGACCTGCTGTGACG
Source organism: Schistocerca nitens (assembly GCF_023898315.1). Lineage (NCBI taxonomy): Eukaryota > Metazoa > Arthropoda > Insecta > Orthoptera > Acrididae > Schistocerca > Schistocerca nitens. The sequence continues at coordinate 136,428,146 of NC_064618.1, forward strand.
AAAAAACGAGTTAATACATTTCAAACATGAAAAAGGTCATTTTAAAATCAACATGCTAATCCAAAATACCAAAAGTATAAAACACAAAAAATTCTTACCATAGAAAGAAAAAGGATCGTGCACCGCTCCCTCCTCCCGCCCTGTGGTGCAACAGATGTCCCCTTCTCCAAAAATGTACTCAATGGGACCGTAATGTTGCAACCACACACAAGTTGACCTGCTGTGACGAAAAAACGAATTAGTACATTTCAAACATGAAAAAGGTCATTTTAAAATCAACATGCAAATCCAAAATACCAAAAGTATAAAACACAAAAAAATTCTTTCCATGGAAAGAAAACGTATCGTGCACCGCTCCTTCCTCCCGCCCTGTGGTGCAACAGATGTCCCCTTCTCCAAAAATGTACTCAATGGGACCGTAATGTTGCAACCACACACAAGTTGACCTGCTGTGACGAAAAAACGAGTTAGTACATTTCAAACATGAAAAAGGTCATTTTAAAATCAACATGCAAATCCAAAATACCAAAAGTATAAAACACAAAAAAAATCTTACCATGGAAAGAAAACGTATGGTGCACCGCTCCCTCCTCCCGCCCTGTGGTGCAACAGATGTCCCTTTCGCCAAAAATGTACTCAATGGGACCGTAATGTTGCAACCACACACAAGTTGACCTGCTGTGAGGAGAAAACGAGTTAGAACATTTCTAACATGAAAAAGGTCATTTTAAAATCAACATGAACAACCAAAATTCCAAAAGTATAAAAAACAAAAAATGCTTACCATGGAAAGAAAACGTATCGTGCACCGCTCACTCCTCCCGCCCTGTGGTGCAACAGATGTCCCTTCCTCCAAAAAAGAACTCAATGGGACCGTAATGTTGCAACCACACACAAGTTGACCTGCTGTGAGTAGAAAACGAGTTAGTACATTTCAAACATGAAAAAGGTCATTTTAAAATCAACATGAAAAACAAAAAGTATAAAACCCAAAGAATGCTTACCATGGAAAGAAAACGTATTGTTCACCGCTCCCTCCTCCCGCCCTGTGGTGCAACAGATGTCCCATTCTCCAAAAATGTACTCAATGGGACCGTAATGTTGCAACCACACACAAGTTGACCCGCTGTGAGGAAAAAACGAGTTAGTACATTTCAAACATGAAAAAGGTCATTTTAAAATCAACATGAAAAACAAAAAGTATAAAACCCAAAGAATGCTTACCATGGAAAGAAAACGTATTGTGCACCGCTCCCTCCTCCCGCCCTGTGGTGCAACAGATGTCCCATTCTCCAAAAATGTACTCAATGGGACCGTAATGTTGCAACCACACACAAGTTGACCTGCTGTGAGGAAAAAACGAGTTAGTACATTTCAAACCTTAAAAATGTCATTATAAAATTAACATGCAAATCCAAAATACCAAAAGTATAAAACCCAAAAAATGCTTACCATTAAAAGAAAACGTATCGTGCACCGCTCCCTCCTCCCGCCCTGTTGTGCAACAGATGTAGCCTTCTCCAAAAATGTACTCAATGGGACCGTAATGATGCAACCACACACAAGTTGACCTGCTGTGACGAAAAAACGAGTTAGTACATTTCAAACATGAAAAAGGTCATTTTAAAATCAACATGCAAATCCAAAATACCAAAAGTATAAAACACAAAAAAAATCTTACCATGGAAAGAAAACGTATCGTGCACCGCTCCCTCCTCCCGCCCTGTGGTGCAACAGATGTCCCTTTCGCCAAAAATGTACTCAATGGGACCGTGATGTTGCAACCACACACAAGTTGACCTGCTGTGAGGAGAAAACGAGTTAGTACATTTCAAACATGAAAAAGGTCATTTTAAAATCAACATGAAAGACCAAAATACCAAAAGTATAAAACCCAAAGAATGCTTACCATGGAAAGAAAACGTAACGTGCACCGCTCCCTCCTCCCGCCCTGTGGTGCAACAGATGACCCCTTCTCCAAAAATGTACTCAATGGGACCGTAATGTTGCAACCACACACTAGTTGACCCGCTGTGAGGAAAAAACGAGTTAGTACATTTCAAACATGAAAAAGGTCATTTTTAAATCAACATGCAAATCCAAGATACCAAAAGTATAAAACACAAAAAATTCTTACCATGGAAAGAAAACGTATCGTGCACCGCTCCCTCCTCCCGCCCTGTGGTGCAACAGATGTCCCCTTCTCCAAAAATGTACTCAATGGGACCGTAATGTTGCAACCACACACAAGTTGACCTGCTGTGACGAATAAACGAGCTAGTACATTTCAAACATGAAAAAGGTCATTTTAAAATCAACATGCAAATCCAAAATACCAAAAGTATAACTCACAAAAAAATTCTTACCATGGAAAGAAAACGTATCGTGCACCGCTCCCTCCTCCCGTCCTGTGGTGCAACAGATGTCCCTTTCGCCAAAAATGTACTCAATGGGACCGTAATGTTGCAACCACACACAAGTTGACCTGCTGTGAGTAAAAAACGCGTTAGTACATTTCAAACATGAAAAAGGTCATTTTAAAATCAACATGCAAATCCAAAATACCAAAAGTATGAAACACAAAAAAATTCTTACCATGGCAAGAAAACGTATAGTGCACCGCTCCCTCCTCCCGCCCTGTGGTGCAACAGATGTCCCTTTCGCCAAAAATGTACTCAATGGGACCGTAATGTTGCAACCACACACAAGTTGACCTGCTGTGAGGAGAAAACGAGTTAGTACATTTCAAACATGAATAAGGTCATTTTAAAATCAACATGAAAAACCAAAAGTATAAAACCCAAAGAATGCTTACCATAGAAAGAAAACGTATCGTGCACCGCTCCCTCCTCCCGCCCTGTGGTGCAACAGATGTCCCATTCTCCAAAAATGTACTCAATGGGACCGTAATGTTGCAACCACACACAAGTTGACCTGCTGTGAGGAAAAAACGAGTTAGTACATTTCAAACATGAAAAAGGTCATTTTAAAATCAACATGCAAATCCAAAATACCAAAAGTATAAAACACAAAAAAAATCTTACCATGGAAAGAAAACGTATCGTGCACCGCTCCCTCCTACCGCCCTGTGGTGCAACAGATGTCCCTTTCGCCAAAAATGTACTCAATGGGACCGTAATGTTGCAACCACACACAAGTTGACCTGCTGTGAGGAGAAGACGAGTTAGAACATTTCTAACATGAAAAAGGTCATTTTAAAATCAACATGAACAACCAAATTTCCAAAAGTATAAAACACAAAGAAATTCTTACCATGGGAAGAAAACGTATCGTGCACCGCTCCCTCCTCCCGCCCTGTGGTGCAACAGATGTCCCCTTCTCCAAAAATGTACTCAATGGGACCGTAATGTTGCAACGACACACAAGTTGACCTGCTGTGACGAAAAAACGAGTTAATACATTTCAAACATGAAAAAGGTCATTTTAAAATTAACATGCTAATCCAAAATACCAAAAGTATAAAACACAAAAAATTCTTACCATAGAAAGAAAAAGGATCGTGCACCGCTCCCTCCTCCCGCCCTGTGGTGCAACAGATGTCCCCTTCTCCAAAAATGTACTCAATGGGACCGTAATGTTGCAACCACACACAAGTTGACCTGCTGTGACGAAAAAACGAATTAGTACATTTCAAACATGAAAAAGGTCATTTTAAAATCAACATGCAAATCCAAAATACCAAAAGTATAAAACACAAAAAAATTCTTTCCATGGAAAGAAAACGTAACGTGCACCGCTCCTTCCTCCCGCCCTGTGGTGCAACAGATGTCCCCTTCTCCAATAATGTACTCAATGGGACCGTAATGTTGCAACCACACACAAGTTGACCTGCCTGCTGTGACGAAAAAACGAGTTAGTACATTTCAAACATGAAAAAGGTCATTTTAAAATCAACATGCAAATCCAAAATACCAAAAGTATAAAACACAAAAAAAATCTTACCATGGAAAGAAAACGTATGGTGCACCGCTCCCTCCTCCCGCCCTGTGGTGCAACAGATGTCCCTTTCGCCAAAAATGTACTCAATGGGACCGTAATGTTGCAACCACACACAAGTTGACCTGCTGTGAGGAGAAAACGAGTTAGAACATTTCTAACATGAAAAAGGTCATTTTAAAATCAACATGAACAACCAAAATTCCAAAAGTATAAAAAACAAAAAATGCTTACCATGGAAAGAAAACGTATCGTGCACCGCTCACTCCTCCCGCCCTGTGGTGCAACAGATGTCCCTTTCTCCAAAAAAGAACTCAATGGGACCGTAATGTTGCAACCACACACAAGTTGACCTGCTGTGAGGAGAAAACGAGTTAGTACATTTCAAACATGAAAAAGGTCATTTTAAAATCAACATGAAAAACCAAAATAGCAAAAGTATAAAACCCAAAGAATGCTTACCATGGAAAGAAAACGTATCGTGCACCACTCCCTCCTCCCGCCCTGTGGTGCAACAGATGTCCCCTTCTCCAAAAATGTACTCAATGGGACCGTAATGTTGCAACCACACACAAGTTGACCCGCTGTGAGGAAAAAACGAGTTAGTACATTTCAAACATGAAAAAGGTCATTTTAAAATCAACATGCAAATCCAAAATACCAAAAGTATAAAACACAAAAAAATCTTACCATGGAAAGAAAACGTAACGTGCACCGTTCCCTCCTCCCGCCCTGTGGTGCAACAGATGTCCCTTTCGCCAAAAATGTAGTCAATGGGACCGTAATGTTGCAACCACACACAAGTTGACCTGCTGTGAGGAGAAAACGAGTTAGTACATTTCAAACATGAAAAGGGTCATTTTAAAATCAACATGAAAAACCAAAAGTATAAAACCCAAAGAACGCTTACCATGGAAAGAAAACGTATTGTGCACCGCTCCCTCCTCCCGCCCTGTGGTGCAACAGATGTCCCATTCTCCAAAAATGTACTCAATGGGACCGTAATGTTGCAACCACACACAAGTTGACCTGCTGTGAGGAAAAAACGAGTTAGTACATTTCAAACCTTAAAAATGTCATTATAAAATTAACATGCAAATCCAAAATACCAAAAGTATAAAACCCAAAAAATGCTTACCATTAAAAGAAAACGTATCGTGCACCGCTCCCTCCTCCCGCCCTGTTGTGCAACAGATGTAGCCTTCTCCAAAAATGTACTCAATGGGACCGTAATGATGCAACCACACACAAGTTGACCTGCTGTGACGAAAAAACGAGTTAGTACATTTCAAACATGAAAAAGGTCATTTTAAAATCAACATGCAAATCCAAAATACCAAAAGTATAAAACACAAAAAAAATCTTACCATGGAAAGAAAACGTATCGTGCACCGCTCCCTCCTCCCGCCCTGTGGTGCAACAGATGTCCCTTTCGCCAAAAATGTACTCAATGGGACCGTGATGTTGCAACCACACACAAGTTGACCTGCTGTGAGGAGAAAACGAGTTAGTACATTTCAAACATGAAAAAGGTCATTTTAAAATCAACATGAAAGACCAAAATACCAAAAGTATAAAACCCAAAGATTGCTTACCATGGAAAGAAAACGTAACGTGCACCGCTCCCTCCTCCCGCCCTGTGGTGCAACAGATGACCCCTTCTCCAAAAATGTACTCAATGGGACCGTAATGTTGCAACCACACACTAGTTGACCCGCTGTGAGGAAAAAACGAGTTAGTACATTTCAAACATGAAAAAGGTCATTTTTAAATCAACATGCAAATCCAAGATACCAAAAGTATAAAACACAAAAAAATTCTTACCATGGAAAGAAAACGTATCGTGCACCGCTCCCTCCTCCCGCCCTGTGGTGCAACAGATGTCCCCTTCTCCAAAAATGTACTCAATGGGACCGTAATGTTGCAACCACACACAAGTTGACCTGCTGTGAAGAATAAACGAGCTAGTACATTTCAAACATGAAAAAGGTCATTTTAAAATCAACATGCAAATCCAAAATACCAAAAGTATAAATCACAAAAAAATTCTTACCATGGAAAGAAAACGTATCGTGCACCGCTCCCTCCTCCCGTCCTGTGGTGCAACAGATGTCCCTTTCGCCAAAAATGTACTCAATGGGACCGTAATGTTGCAACCACACACAAGTTGACCTGCTGTGAGTAAAAAACGCGTTAGTACATTTCAAACATGAAAAAGGTCATTTTAAAATCAACATGCAAATCCAAAATACCAAAAGTATGAAACACAAAAAAATTCTTACCATGGGAAGAAAACGTATAGTGCACCGCTCCCTCCTCCCGCCCTGTGGTGCAACAGATGTCCCTTTCGCCAAAAATGTACTCAATGGGACCGTAATGTTGCAACCACACACAAGTTGACCTGCTGTGAGGAGAAAACGAGTTAGTACATTTCAAACATGAATAAGGTCATTTTAAAATCAACATGAAAAACCAAAAGTATAAAACCCAAAGAATGCTTACCATAGAAAGAAAACGTATCGTGCACCGCTCCCTCCTCCCGCCCTGTGGTGCAACAGATGTCCCATTCTCCAAAAATGTACTCAATGGGACCGTAATGTTGCAACCACACACAAGTTGACCTGCTGTGAGGAGAAGACGAGTTAGAACATTTCTAACATGAAAAAGGTCATTTTAAAATCAACATGAACAACCAAATTTCCAAAAGTATAAAAAACAAAAAATGCTTACCATGGAAAGAAAACGTATCGTGCACCGCTCCCTCCTCCCGCCCTGTGGTTCAAACAGATGTCCCCTTCTCCAAACATGTACTCAATGGGACCGTAATGTTGCAATCATACACAAGTTGACCTGCTGTGACGAAAAAACGAGTTAATACATTTCAAACATGAAAAAGGTCATTTTAAAATCAACATGCAAATCCAAAATACCAAAAGTATAAAACACAAAAAAATTCTTACCATAGAAAGAAAACGTATCGTGCACCGCTCCCTCCTCTCGCCCTGTGGTGCAACAGATGTCCCCTTCGCCAATAATGTACTCAATGGGACCGTAATGTTGCAACCACACACAAGTTGACCTGCTGTGAGGAAAAAACGAGTTAGTACATTTCAAACATGAAAAAGGTCATTTTAAAATCTACATGCAAATCCAAAATACCAAAAGTATAAAACACAAAAAAATTCTTTCCATGGAAAGAAAATGTATCGTGCACCGCTCCTTCCTCCCGCCCTGTGGTGCAACAGATGTCCCCTTCTCCAAAAATGTACTCAATGGGACTGTAATGTTGCAACCACACACAAGTTGACCTGCTGTGAGGAAAAAACGAGTTAGTACATTTCAAATATGAAAAAGGTCATTTTAAAATCAACATGAAAAACCAAAATACCAAAGGTATAAAACACAAAGAAATTCTTACCATGGGAAGAAAACGTATCGTGCACCGCTCCCTCCTCCCGCCCTGTGGTGCAACAGATGTCCCTTTCGCCAAAAATGTACTCAATGGGACCGTAATGTTGCAACCACACACAAGTTGACCTGCTGTGACGAAAAAACGAGTTAATACATTTCAAACATGAAAAAGGTCATTTTAAAATCAACATGCAAATCCAAAATACCAAAAGTATAAAACACAAAAAAATTCTTACCATAGAAAGAAAACGGATCGTGCACCGCTCCCACCTCCCGCCCTGTGGTGCAACAGATGTCCCCTTCTCCAAAAATGTACTCAATGGGACCGTAATGTTGCAACCACACACAAGTTGACCTGCTGTGACGAAAAAACGAGCTAGTACATTTCAAACATGAAAAAGGTCATTTTAAAATCAACATGCAAATCCAAAATACCAAAAGTATAAATCACAAAAAAATTCTTACCATGGAAAGAAAACGTATCGTGCACCGCTCCCTCCTCCCGCCCTGTGGTGTAACAGATGTCCCTTTCGCCAAAAATGTACTCAATGGGATCGTAATATTGCAACCACACACAAGTTGACCTGCTGTGACGAAAAAACGAGCTAGTACATTTCAAACATGAAAAAGGTCATTTTAAAATCAACATGCAAATCCAAAATACCAAAAGTATAAAACACAAAAAAATTCTTACCATAGAAAGAAAACGGATCGTGCACCGCTCCCACCTCCCGCCCTGTGGTGCAACAGATGTCCCCTTCTCCAAAAATGTACTCAATGGGACCGTAATGTTGCAACCACACACAAGTTGACCTGCTGTGACGAAAAAACGAGCTAGTACATTTCAAACATGAAAAAGGTCATTTTAAAATCAACATGCAAATCCAAAATACCAAAAGTATAAAACACAAAAAAATTCTTTCCATGGAAAGAAAATGTATCGTACTCCGCTCCTTCCTCCCGCCCTGTGGTGCAACAGATGTCCCCTTCTCCAAAAATGTACTCAATGGGACCGTAATGTTGCAACCACACACAAGTTGACCTGCTGTGACGAAAAAACGAGTTAGTACATTTCAAATATGAAAAAGGTCATTTTAAAATCAACATGAAAAACCAAAATACCAAAAGTATAAAACACAAAAAATTCTTACCATGGGAAGAAAACGTATCGTGCACCGCTCCCTCCTCCCGCCCTGTGGTGCAACAGATGTCCCCTTCTCCAAAAATGTACTCAATGGGACCGTAATGTTGCAACCACACACAAGTTGACCTGCTGTGAGGGGAGAACGAGTTAGTACATTTCAAACATGAAAAAGGTCATTTTAAAATCAACATGAAAAACAAAAATTCCAAAAGTATAAAACACAAAAAATTCTTACCATGGAAAGAAAACGTATCGTGCACCGCTCGCTCCTCCCGCCCTGTGGTGCAACAGATGTCCCCTTCTCCAAAAATGTACTCAATGGGACCGTAATATTGCAACCACACACAAGTTGACCTGCTGTGAGGAGAAAACGAGTTAATACATTTCAAACATGAAAAAGGTCATTTTAAAATCAACATGCAAATCCAAAATACCAAAAGTATAAAACACAAAAAAATTCTTACCATGGAAAGAAAACGTATCGTGCACCGCTCCCTCCTCCCGCCCTGTGGTGCAACAGATGTCCCCTTCTCCAAAAATGTACTCAATGGGACAGTAATGTTGCAACCACACACAAGTTGACCTGCTGTGACAAAAAAACGAGCTAGTACATTTCAAAAATGAAAAAGGTCATTTTAAAATCAACATGCAAATCCAAAATACCAAAAGTATAAATCACAAAAAAATTCTTACCATGGAAAGAAAACGTATCGTGCACCGCTCCCTCCTCCCGCCCTATGGTGCAACAGATGTCCCTTTCGCCAAAAATGTACTCAATGGGACCGTAATATTGCAACCACACACAAGTTGACCTGCTGTGACGAAAAAACGAGCTAGTACATTTCAAACATGAAAAAGGTCATTTTAAAATCAACATGCAAATCCAAAATACCAAAAGTATAAAACACAAAAAAATTCTTACCATAGAAAGAAAACGGATCGTGCACCACTCCCACCTCCCGCCCTGTGGTGCAACAGATGTCCCCTTCTCCAAAAATGTACTCAATGGGACCGTAATGTTGCAACCACACACAAGTTGACCTACTGTGACGAAAAAACGAGCTAGTACATTTCAAACATGAAAAAGGTCATTTTAAAATCAACATGCAAATCCAAAATACCAAAAGTATAAATCACAAAAAAATTCTTACCATGGAAAGAAAACGTATCGTGCACCGCTCCCTCCTCCCGCCCTGTGGTGCAACAGATGTCCCTTTCGCCAAAAATGTACTCAATGGGACCGTAATGTTGCAACCACACACAAGTTGACCTGCTGTGAGTAAAAAACGCGTTAGTACATTTCAAACATGAAAAAGGTCATTTTAAAATCAACATGCAAATCCAAAATACCAAAAGTATAAAACACAAAAAAATTCTTACCATGGAAAGAAAACGTATAGTGCACCGCTCCCTCCTCCCGCCCTGTGGTGCAACAGATGTCCCTTTCGCCAAACATGTACTCAATGGGACCGTAATGTTGCAACCACACAAAAGTTGACCTGCTGTGAGGAAAAAACGAGTTAGTACATTTCAAACATGAAAAAGGTCATTTTAAAATCAACATGAAAAACCATAATACCAAAAGTATAAAACCCAAAAAAATGCTTACCATGGCAAGAAAACGTATCATGCACCGCTCCCTCCTCCCGCCCTGTGGTGCAACAGATGTCCCCTTCTCCAAAAATGTACTCAATGGGACCGTAATGTTGCAACCACACACAAGTTGACCTGCTATGACAAAAAAACGAGTTATTACATTTCAAACATGAAAAAGGTCATTTTAAAATCAACATGCAAATCCAAAATACCAAAAGTATAAAACACAAAAAAATTCTTACCATGGAAAGAAAACGTATCGTGCACCGCTCCCACCTCCCGCCCTGTGGTGCAACAGATGTCCCCTTCTCCAAAAATGTACTCAATGGGACCGTAATGTTGCAACCATACACAAGTTGACCTGCTGTGACGAAAAAACGAGTTAATACATTTCAAACATGAAAAAGGTCATTTTAAAATCAACATGCAAATCCAAAATACCAAAAGTATAAAACACAAAAAAATTCTTACCATAGAAAGAAAACGTATCGTGCACCGCTCCCTCCTCTCGCCCTGTGGTGCAACAGATGTCCCCTTCTCCAAAAATGTACTCAATGGGACCGTAATGTTGCAACCACACACAAGTTGACCTGCTGTGACGAAAAAACGAGTTAGTACATTTCAAACATGAAAAAGGTCATTTTAAAATCAACATGCAAATCCAAAATACCAAAAGTATAAAACACAAAAAAATTCTTTCCATGGAAAGAAAATGTATCGTACACCGCTCCTTCCTCCCGCCCTGTGGTGCAACAGATGTCCCCTTCTCCAAAAATGTACTCAATGGGACTGTAATGTTGCAACCACACACAAGTTGACCTGCTGTGAGGAAAAAACGAGTCAGTACATTTCAAATATGAAAAAGGTCATTTTAAAATCAACATGCAAATCCAAAATACCAAAAGTATAAAACACAAAAAAATTCTTACCATGGGAAGAAAACGTATCGTGCACCGCTCCCTCCTCCCGCCCTGTGGTGCAACAGATGTCCCCTTCTCCAAAAATGTACTCAATGGGACCGTAATGTTGCAACCACACACAAGTTGACCTGCTGTGACGAAAAAACGAGTTAATACATTTCAAACATGAAAAAGGTCATTTTAAAATCAACATGCAAATCCAAAATACCAAAAGTATAAAACACAAAAAAATTCTTACCATAGAAAGAAAACGGATCGTGCACCGCTCCCACCTCCCGCCCTGTGGTGCAACAGATGTCCCCTTCTCCAAAAATGTACTCAATAGGACCGTAATGTTGCAACCACACACAAGTTGACCTGCTGTGACGAAAAAACGAGCTAGTACATTTCAAACATGAAAAAGGTCATTTTAAAATCAACATGCAAATCCAAAATACCAAAAGTATAACTCAGAAAAAAATTCTTACCATGGAAAGAAAACGGATCGTGCACCGCTCCCTCCTCCCGCCCTGTGGTGCAACAGATGTCCCCTTCTCCAAAAATGTACTCAATGGGACCGTAATGTTGCAACCACACACAAGTTGACCTGCTGTGACGAAAAAACGAATTAGTACATTTCAAACATGAAAAAGGTCATTTTAAAATCAACATGCAAATCCAAAATACCAAAAGTATAAAACACAAGAAAATCCTTTCCATGGAAAGAAAACGTATCGTGCACCGCTCCTTCCTCCCGCCCTGTGGTGCAACAGATGTCCCCTTCTCCAAAAATGTACTCAATGGGACCGTAATGTTGCAACCACACACACGTTGACCTGCTGTGACGAAAAAACGAGCTAGTACATTTCAAACATGAAAAAGGTCATTTTAAAATCAACATGCAAATCCAAAATACCAAAAGTATAAAACACAAAAAAATTCTTTCCATGGAAAGAAAATGTATCGTGCTCCGCTCCTTCCTCCCGCCCTGTGATGCAACAGATGTCCCCTTCTCCAAAAATGTACTCAATGGGACTGTAATGTTGCAACCACACACAAGTTGACCTGCTGTGAGGAAAAAACGAGTTAGTACATTTCAAATATGAAAAAGGTCATTTTAAAATCAACATGAAAAACCAAAATACCAAAAGTATAAAACACAAAGAAATTCTTACCATGGGAAGAAAACGTATCGTGCACCGCTCCCTCCTCCCGCCCTGTGGTGCAACAGATGTCCCCTTCTCCAAAAATGTACTCAATGGGACCGTAATGTTGCAACCACACACAAGTTGACCTGCTGTGACGAAAAAACGAGTTAATAGATTTCAAACATGAAAAAGGTCATTTTAAAATCAACATGCAAATCCAAAATACCAAAAGTATAAAACACAAAAAAATTCTTACCATAGAAAGAAAACGGATCGTGCACCGCTCCCACCTCCCGCCCTGTGGTGCAACAGATGTCCCCTTCTCCAAAAATGTACTCAATGGGACCGTAATGTTGCAACCACACACAAGTTGACCTGCTGTGACGAAAAAACGAACTAGTACATTTCAAACATGAAATAGGTCATTTTAAAATCAACATGCAAATCTAAAATACCAAAAGTATAAAACACAAAAAAATTCTTTCCATGGAAAGAAAACGTATCGTGCACCGCTCGCTCCTCCCGCCCTGTGGTGCAACAGATGTCCCCTTCTCCAAAAATGTACTCAATGGGACCGTAATATTGCAACCACACACAAGTTGACCTGCTGTGAGGAGAAAACGAGTTAGTACATTTCAAACATGAAAAACGTCATTTTAAAATCAACATGCAAATCCAAAATACCAAAAGTATAAAACACAAAAAAATTCTTACCATGGAAAGAAAACGTATCGTGCACCGCTCCCTCCTCCCGCCCTGTGGTGCAACAGATGTCCCCTTCTTTAAAAATGTACTCAGTGGGACCGTAATGTTGCAACCACACACAAGTTGACCTGCTGTGACGAAAAAACGAGCTAGTACATTTCAAACATGAAAAAGGTCATTTTAAAATCAACATGCAAATCCAAAATACCAAAAGTATAAATCACAAAAAAATTCTTACCATGGGAAGAAAACGTATCGTGCACCGCTCCCTCCTCCCGCCCTGTGGTGCAACAGATGTCCCTTTCGCCAAAAATGTACTCAATGGGACCGTAATGTTGCAACCACACACAAGTTGACCTGCTGTGAGTAAAAAACGCGTTAGTACATTTCAAACATGAAAAAGGTCATTTTAAAATCAACATGCAAATCCAAAATACCAAAAGTATAAAACACAAAAAAATTCTTACCATGGAAAGAAAACGTATAGTGCACCGCTCCCTCCTCCCGCCCTGTGGTGCAACAGATGTCCCTTTCGCCAAAAATGTACTCAATGGGACCGTAATGTTGCAACCACACAAAAGTTGACCTGCTGTGAGGAAAAAACGAGTTAGTACATTTCAAACATGAAAAAGGTCATTTTAAAATCAACATGAGAAACCAAAATACCAAAAGTATAAAACCCAAAAAAATGCTTACCATGGCAAGAAAACGTATCATGCACCGCTCTCTCCTCCCGCCCTGTGGTGCAACAGATGTCCCCTTCTCCAAAAATGTACTCAATGGGACCGTAATGTTGCAACCACACACAAGTTGACCTGCTATGACGAAAAAACGAGTTATTACATTTCAAACATGAAAAAGGTCATTTTAAAATCAACATGCAAATCCAAAATACCAAAAGTATAAAACACAAAAAAATTCTTACCATGGAAAGAAAACGAATCGTGCACCACTCCCTCCTCCCGACCTGTGGTGCAACAGATGTCCCCTTCTCCAAAAATGTACTCTATGGGACCTTAATGTTGCAACCACACACAAGTTGACCTGCTGTGAGGAGAAAACAAGTTAGTACATTTCAAACATGAAAAAGGTCATTTTAAAATCAACATGCAAATCCAAAATACCAAAAGTATAAAACACAAAAAAATTCTTACCATGGAAAGAAAACGTATCGTGCACCGCTCCCACCTCCCGCCCTGTGGTGCAACAGATGTCCCCTTCTCCAAAAATGTACTCAATAGGACCGTAATGTTGCAACCACACACAAGTTGACCTGCTGTGACGAAAAAACGAGCTAGTACATTTCAAACATGAAAAAGGTCATTTTAAAATCAACATGCAAATCCAAAATACCAAAAGTATAAATCAGAAAAAAATTCTTACCATGGAAAGAAAACGGATCGTGCACCGCTCCCTCCTCCCGCCCTGTGGTGCAACAGATGTCGCCTTCTCCAAAAATGTACTCAATGGGACCGTAATGTTGCAACCACACACAAGTTGACCTGCTGTGACGAAAAAACGAATTAGTACATTTCAAACATGAAAAAGGTCATTTTAAAATCAACATGCAAATCCAAAATACCAAAAGTATAAAACACAAGAAAATTCTTTCCATGGAAAGAAAACGTATCGTGCACCGCTCCTTCCTCCCGCCCTGTGGTGCAACAGATGTCCCCTTCTCCAAAAATGTACTCAATGGGACCGTAATGTTGCAACCACACACACGTTGACCTGCTGTGACGGAAAAACGAGCTAGTACATTTCAAACATGAAAAAGGTCATTTTAAAATCAACATGCAAATCCAAAATACCAAAAGTATAAAACACAAAAAAATTCTTTCCATGGAAAGAAAATGTATCGTGCTCCGCTCCTTCCTCCCGCCCTGTGGTGCAACAGATGTCCCCTTCTCCAAAAATGTACTCAATGGGACTGTAATGTTGCAACCACACACAAGTTGACCTGCTGTGAGGAAAAAACGAGTTAGTACATTTCAAATATGAAAAAGGTCATTTTAAAATCAACATGAAAAACCGAAATACCAAAAGTATAAAACACAAAGAAATTCTTACCATGGGAAGAAAACGTATCGTGCACCGCTCCCTCCTCCCGCCCTGTGGTGCAACAGATGTCCCCTTCTCCAAAAATGTACTCAATGGGACCGTAATGTTGCAACCACACACAAGTTGACCTGCTGTGACGAAAAAACGAGTTAATAGATTTCAAACATGAAAAAGGTCATTTTAAAATCAACATGCAAATCCAAAATACCAAAAGTATAAAACACAAAAAAATTCTTACCATAGGAAGAAAACGGATCGTGCACCGCTCCCACCTCCCGCCCTGTGGTGCAACAGATGTCCCCTTCTCCAAAAATGTACTCAATGGGACCGTAATGTTGCAACCACACACAAGTTGACCTGCTGTGACGAAAAAACGAACTAGTACATTTCAAACATGAAAAAGGTCATTTTAAAATCAACATGCAAATCTAAAATACCAAAAGTATAAAACACAAAAAAATTCTTTCCATGGAAAGAAAACGTAACGTGCACCGCTCGCTCCTCCCGCCCTGTGGTGCAACAGATGTCCCCTTCTCCAAAAATGTACTCAATGGGACCGTAATATTGCAACCACACACAAGTTGACCTGCTGTGAGGAGAAAACGAGTTAGTACATTTCAAACATGAAAAACGTCATTTTAAAATCAACATGCAAATCCAAAATACCAAAAGTATAAAACACAAAAAAATTCTTACCATGGAAAGAAAACGTATCGTGCACCGCTCCCTCCTCCCGCCCTGTGGTGCAACAGATGTCCCCTTCTTTAAAAATGTACTCAATGGGACCGTAATGTTGCAACCACACACAAGTTGACCTGCTGTGACGAAAAAACGAGCTAGTACATTTCAAACATGAAAAAGGTCATTTTAAAATCAACATGCAAATCCAAAATACCAAAAGTATAAATCACAAAAAAATTCTTACCATGGAAAGAAAACGTATCGTGCACCGCTCCCTCCTCCCGCCCTGTGGTGCAACAGATGTCCCTTTCGCCAAAAATGTACTCAATGGGACCGTAATGTTGCAACCACACACAAGTTGACCTGCTGTGAGTAAAAAACGCGTTAGTACATTTCAAACATGAAAAAGGTCATTTTAAAATCAACATGCAAATCCAAAATACCAAAAGTATAAAACACAAAAAAATTCTTACCATGGAAAGAAAACGTATAGTGCACCGCTCCCTCCTCCCGCCCTGTGGTGCAACAGATGTCCCTTTCGCCAAAAATGTACTCAATGGGACCGTAATGTTGCAACCACACAAAAGTTGACCTGCTGTGAGGAAAAAACGAGTTAGTACATTTCAAACATGAAAAAGGTCATTTTAAAATCAACATGAGAAACCAAAATACCAAAAGTATAAAACCCAAAAAAATGCTTACCATGGCAAGAAAACGTATCATGCACCGCTCTCTCCTCCCGCCCTGTGGTGCAACAGATGTCCCCTTCTCCAAAAATGTACTCAATGGGACCGTAATGTTGCAACCACACACAAGTTGACCTGCTATGACGAAAAAACGAGTTATTACATTTCAAACATGAAAAAGGTCATTTTAAAATCAACATGAAAAACCAAAATACCAAAAGTATAAAACACAAAGAAATTCTTACCATGGGAAGAAAACGTATCGTGCACCGCTCCCTCCTCCCGCCCTGTGGTGCAACAGATGTCCCCTTCTCCAAAAATGTACTCAATGGGACCGTAATGTTGCAACCACACACAAGTTGACCTGCTGTGACGAAAAAACGAGTTAATAGATTTCAAACATGAAAAAGGTCATTTTAAAATCAACATGCAAATCCAAAATACCAAAAGTATAAAACACAAAAAAATTCTTACCATGGAAAGAAAACGTATAGTGCACCGCTCCCTCCTCCCGCCCTGTGGTGCAACAGATGTCCCTTTCGCCAAAAATGTACTCAATGGGACCGTAATGTTGCAACCACACAAAAGTTGACCTGCTGTGAGGAAAAAACGAGTTAGTACATTTCAAACATGAAAAAGGTAATTTTAAAATCAACATGAGAAACCAAAATACCAAAAGTATAAAACCCAAAAAAATGCTTACCATGGCAAGAAAACGTATCATGCACCGCTCTCTCCTCCCGCCCTGTGGTGCAACAGATGTCCCCTTCTCCAAAAATGTACTCAATGGGACCGTAATGTTGCAACCACACAAAAGTTGACCTGCTGTGAGGAAAAAACGAGTTAGTACATTTCAAATATGAAAAAGGTCATTTTAAAATCAACATGAAAAACCAAAATACCAAAAGTATAAAACACAAAGAAATTCTTACCATGGGAAGAAAACGTATCGTGCACCGCTCCCTCCTCCCGCCCTGTGGTGCAACAGATGTCCCCTTCTCCAAAAATGTACTCAATGGGACCGTAATGTTGCAACCACACACAAGTTGACCTGCTGTGACGAAAAAACGAGTTAATAGATTTCAAACATGAAAAAGGTCATTTTAAAATCAACATGCAAATCCAAAATACCAAAAGTATAAAACACAAAAAAATTCTTACCATAGAAAGAAAACGGATCGTGCACCGCTCCCACCTCCCGCCCTGTGGTGCAACAGATGTCCCCTTCTCCAAAAATGTACTCAATGGGACCGTAATGTTGCAACCACACACAAGTTGACCTGCTGTGACGAAAAAACGAACTAGTACATTTCAAACATGAAAAAGGTCATTTTAAAATCAACATGCAAATCTAAAATACCAAAAGTATAAAACACAAAAAAATTCTTTCCATGGAAAGAAAACTTATCGTGCACCGCTCCTTCCTCCCGCCCTGTGGTGCAACAGATGTCCCCTTCTCCAAAAATGTACTCAATGGGACTGTAATGTTGCAACCACACACAAGTTGACCTGCTGTCAGGAAAAAACGAGTTAGTACATTTCAAATATGAAAAAGGTCATTTTAAAATCAACATGAAAAACCAAAATACCAAAAGTATAAAACACAAAGAAATTCTTACCATGGGAAGAAAACGTATCGTGCACCGCTCCCTCCTCCCGCCCTGTGGTGCAACAGATGTCCCCTTCTCCAAAAATGTACTCAATGGGACCGTAATGTTGCAACCACACACAAGTTGACCTGCTGTGACGAAAAAACGAGTTAATACATTTCAAACATGAAAAAGGTCATTTTAAAATCAACATGCAAATCCAAAATACCAAAAGTATAAAACACAAAAAAATTCTTACCATAGAAAGAAAACGTATCGTGCACCGCTCCCACCTCCCGCCCTGTGGTGCAACAGATGTCCCCTTCTCCAAAAGTGTACTCAATGGGACCGTAATGTTGCAACCACACACAAGTTGACCTGCTGTGAGGAGAGAACGAGTTAGTACATTTCAAACATGAAAAAGGTCATTTTAAAATCAACATGAAAAACAAAAATTTCAAAAGTATAAAACACAAAAAATTCTTACCATGGAAAGAAAACGTATCGTGCACCGCTCGCTCCTCCCGCCCTGTGGTGCAACAGATGTCCCCTTCTCCAAAAATGTACTCAATGGGACCGTAATATTGCAACCACACACAAGTTGACCTGCTGTGAGGAGAAAACGAGTTAGTACATTTCAAACATGAAAAACGTCATTTTAAAATCAACATGCAAATCCAAAATACCAAAAGTATAAAACACAAAAAAAATCTTACCATGGAAAGAAAACGTATCGTGCACCGCTCCCTCCTCCCGCCCTGTGGTGCAACAGATGTCCCCTTCTTTAAAAATGTACTCAATGGGACCGTAATGTTGCAACCACACACAAGTTGACCTGCTGTGACGAAAAAACGAGCTAGTACATTTCAAACATGAAAAAGGTCATTTTAAAATCAACATGCAAATCCAAAATACCAAAAGTATAAATCACAAAAAAATTCTTACCATGGAAAGAAAACGTATCGTGCACCGCTCCCTCCTCCCGCCCTGTGGTGCAACAGATGTCCCTTTCGCCAAAAATGTACACAATGGGACCGTAATGTTGCAACCACACACAAGTTGACCTGCTGTGAGTAAAAAACGCGTTAGTACATTTCAAACATGAAAAAGGACATTTTAAAATCAACATGCAAATCCAAAATACCAAAAGTATAAAACACAAAAAAATTCTTACCATGGAAAGAAAACGTATAGTGCACCGCTCCCTCCTCCCGCCCTGTGGTGCAACAGATGTCCCTTTCGCCAAAAATGTACTCAATGGGACCGTAATGTTGCAACCACACAAAAGTTGACCTGCTGTGAGGAAAAAACGAGTTAGTACATTTCAAACATGAAAAAGGTCATTTTAAAATCAACATGAGAAACCAAAATACCAAAAGTATAAAACCCAAAAAAATGCTTACCATGGCAAGAAAACGTATCATGCACCGCTCTCTCCTCCCGCCCTGTGGTGCAACAGATGTCCCCTTCTCCAAAAATGTACTCAATGGGACCGTAATGTTGCAACCACACACAAGTTGACCTGCTGTGAGGAAAAAACGAGTTAGTACATTTCAAACCTTAAAAATGTCATTTTAAAATTAACATGCAAATCCAAAATACCAAAAGTATAAAACCCAAAAAACGTTTACCATTAAAAGAAAACGTATCGTGCACCGCTCCCTCCTCCCGCCCTGTGGTGCAACAGATGTCCCCTTCTCCAAAAATGTACTCAATGGGACCGTAATGTTGCAACCACACACAAGTTGACCTGCTGTGAGGAAAAAACGAGTTAGTACATTTCAAACCTTAAAAATGTCATTTTAAAATTAACATGCAAATCCAAAATACCAAAAGTATAAAAAATGCTTACCATAGAAAGAAACCGTATCGTGCACCGCTCACTCCTCCCGCCCTGTGGTGCAACAGATGTCCCTTTCTCCAAAAATGAACTCAATGGGACCGTAATGTTGCAACCACACACAAGTTGACCTACTGTGAGGAGAAAACGAGTTGGAACATTTCTAACATGAAACGGGTCATTTTAAAATCAACATGAATAACCAAAATTCCAAAAGTATAAAAAACAAAAAATGCTTACCATGGAAAGAAAACTTATCGTGCACCGCTCCCTCCTCCCACCCTGTGGTGCAACAGATGTCCCCTTCTCCAAAAATGTACTCATTGGGACCGTAATCTTGCAACCACACACAAGTTGACCTGCTGTGAGGAGAAAACGAGTTAGTACATTTCAAACATGAAAAAGGTCATTTTAAAATCAACATGAAAAACCAAAAGTATAAAACCCAAAGAATGCTTACCATGGAAAGAAAACGTATTGTGCACCGCTCCCTCCTCCCGCCCTGTGGTGCAACAGATGTCCCTTTCGCCAAAAATGTACTCAATGGGACCGTGATGTTGCAACCACACACAAGTTGACCTGCTGTGAGGAGAAAACGAGTTAGTACATTTCAAACATGAAAAAGGTCATTTTAAAATCAACATGAAAGACCAAAATACCAAAAGTATAAAACACAAAGAATGCTTACCATGGAAAGAAAACGTATCGTGCACCGCTCCCTCCTCCCGCCCTGTGGTGCAACAGATGTCCCCTTCTCCAAAAATGTACTCAATGGGACCGTAATGTTGCAACCACACACTAGTTGACCCGCTGTGAGGAAAAAACGAGTTAGTACATTTCAAACATGAAAAAGGTCATTTTAAAATCAACATGCAAATCCAAAATACCAAAAGTATAAAACACAAAAAAATCTTACCATGGAAAGAAAACGTATCGTGCACCGTTCCCTCCTCCCGCCCTGTGGTGCAACAGATGTCCCTTTCGCCAAAAATGTAGTCAATGGGACTGTAATGTTGCAACCACACACAAGTTGACCTACTGTGAGGAGAAAACGAGTTAGTACATTTTAAACATGAAAAAGGTCATTTTAAAATCAACATGAAAAACCAAAAGTATAAAACCCAAAGAATGCTTACCATAGAAAGAAAACGTATCATGCACGGCTCCCTCCTCCCGCCCTGTGGTGCAACAGATGTCCCCTTCTCCAAAAATGTACTCAATGGGACCGTAATGTTGCAACCACACACAAGTTGACCTGCTATGACAAAAAAACGAATTATTACATTTCAAACATGAAAAAGGTCATTTTAAAATCAACATGCAAATCCAAAATACCAAAAGTATAAAACACAAAAAAATTCTTACCATGGAAAGAAAACGAATCGTGCACCACTCCCTCCTCCCGACCTGTGGTGCAACAGATGTCCCCTTCTCCAAAAATGTACTCTATGGGAACTTAATGTTGCAACCACACACAAGTTCACCTGCTGTGAGGAGAAAACAAGTTAGTACATTTCAAACATGAAAAAGGTCATTTTAAAATCAACATGCAAATCCAAAATACCAAAAGTATAAAACACAAAAAAATTCTTACCATGGAAAGAAAACGTATCGTGCACCGCTCCCACCTCCCGCCCTGTGGTGCAACAGATGTCGCCTTCTCCAAAAATGTACTCAATGGGACCGTAATGTTGCAACCACACACAAGTTGACCTGCTGTGACGAAAAAACGAGTTAGTACATTTCAAACATGAAAAAGGTCATTTTAAAATCAACATGCAAATCCAAAATACCAAAAGTATAAAACACAAAAAAATTCTTTCCATGGAAAGAAAATGTATCGTGCACCGCTCCTTCCTCCCGCCCTGAGGTGCAACAGATGACCCCTTCTCCAAAAATGTACTCAATGGGACTGTAATGTTGCAACCACACACAAGTTGACCTGCTGTGAGGAAAAAACGAGTTAGTACATTTCAAATATGAAAAAGGTCATTTTAAAATCAACATGAAAAACCAAAATACCAAAAGTATAAAACACAAAGAAATTCTTTCCATGGGAAGAAAACGTATCGTGCACCGCTCCCTCCTCCCGCCCTGTGGTGCAACAGATGTCCCCTTCTCCAAAAATGTACTCAATGGGACCGTAATGTTGCAACCACACACAAGTTGACCTGCTGTGACGAAAAAACGAGTTAATACATTTCAAACATGAAAAAGGTCATTTTAAAATCAACATGCAAATCCAAAATACCAAAAGTATAAAACACAAAAAAATTCTTACCATAGAAAGAAAACGTATCGTGCACCGCTCCCACCTCCCGCCCTGTGGTGCAACAGATGTCCCCTTCTCCAAAAGTGTACTCAATGGGACCGTAATGTTGCAACCACACACAAGTTGACCTGCTGTGAGGAGAGAACGAGTTAGTACATTTCAAACATGAAAAAGGTCATTTTAAAATCAACATGAAAAACAAAAATTCCAAAAGTATAAAACACAAAAAATTCTTACCATGGAAAGAAAACGTATCGTGCACCGCTCGCTCCTCCCGCCCTGTGGTGCAACAGATGTCCCCTTCTCAAAAATGTACTCAATGGGACCGTAATATTGCAACCACACACAAGTTGACCTGCTGTGAGGAGAAAACGAGTTAGTACATTTCAAACATGAAAAACGTCATTTTAAAATCAACATGCAAATCCAAAATACCAAAAGTATAAAACACAAAAAAATTCTTACCATGGAAAGAAAACGTATCGTGCACCGCTCCCTCCTCCCGCCCTGTGGTGCAACAGATGTCCCCTTCTTTAAAAATGTACTCAATGGGACCGTAATGTTGCAACCACCCACAAGTTGACCTGCTGTGACGAAAAAACGAGCTAGTACATTTCAAACATGAAAAAGGTCATTTTAAAATCAACATGCAAATCCAAAATACCAAAAGTATAAAACACAAAAAAATTCTTACCATGGAAAGAAAACGTATCGTGCACCGCTCCCTCCTCCCGCCCTGTGGTGCAACAGATGTCCCTTTCGCCAAAAATGTACTCAATGGGACCGTAATGTTGCAACCACACACAAGTTGACCTGCTGTGAGTAAAAAACGCGTTAGTACATTTCAAACATGAAAAAGGTCATTTTAAAATCAACATGCAAATCCAAAATACCAAAAGTATAAAACACAAAAAAATTCTTACCATGGAAAGAAAACGTATAGTGCACCGCTCCCTCCTCCCGCCCTGTGGTGCAACAGATGTCCCTTTCGCCAAAAATGTACTCAATGGGACCGTAATGTTGCAACCACACAAAAGTTGACCTGCTGTGAGGAAAAAACGAGTTAGTACATTTCAAACATGAAAAAGGTCATTTTAAAATCAACATGAAAAACCAAAATACCAAAAGTATAAAACCCAAAAAAATGCTTACCATGGCAAGAAAACGTATAATGCACCGCTCTCTCCTCCCGCCCTGTGGTGCAACAGATGTCCCCTTCTCCAAAAATGTACTCAATGGGACCGTAATGTTGCAACCACACACAAGTTGACCTGCTGTGAGGAAAAAACGAGTTAGTACATTTCAAACCTTAAAAATGTCATTTTAAAATTAACATGCAAATCCAAAATACCAAAAGTATAAAACCCAAAAAATGTTTACCATTAAAAGAAAACGTATCGTGCACCTCTCCCTCCTCCCGCCCTGTGGTGCAACAGATGTCCCCTTCTCCAAAAATGTACTCAATGGGACCGTAATGTTGCAACCACACACAAGTTGACCTGCTGTGAGGAAAAAACGAGTTAGTACATTTCAAACCTTAAAAATGTCATTTTAAAATTAACATGCAAATCCAAAATACCAAAAGTATAAAACCCAAAAAATGTTTACCATTAAAAGAAAACGTATCGTGCACCGCTCCCTCCTCCCGCCCTGTGGTGCAACAGATGTCCCCTTCTCCAAAAATGTACTCAATGGGACCGTAATGTTGCAACCACACACAAGTTGACCTGCTGTGAGGAAAAAACGAGTTAGTACATTTCAAACCTTAAAAATGTGATTTTAAAATTAACATGCAAATCCAAAATACCAAAAGTATAAAAAATGCTTACCATAGAAAGAAACCGTATCGTGCACCGCTCACTCCTCCCGCCCTGTGGTGCAACAGATGTCCCTTTCTCCAAAAATGAACTCAATGGGGCCGTAATGTTGCAACCACACACAAGTTGACCTACTGTGAGGAGAAAACGAGTTGGAACATTTCTAACATGAAACGGGTCATTTTAAAATCAACATGAATAACCAAAATTCCAAAAGTATAAAAAACAAAAAATGCATACCATGGAAAGAAAACTTATTGTGCACCGCTCCCTCCTCCCACCCTGTGGTGCAACAGATGTCCCCTTCTCCAAAAATGTACTCATTGGGACCGTAATGTTGCAACCACACATAAGTTGACCTGCTGTGAGGAGAAAACGAGTTAGTACATTTCAAACATGAAAAAGGTCATTTTAAAATCAACATGAAAAACCAAAAGTATAAAACCCAAAGAATGCTTACCATGGAAAGAAAACGTATCGTGCACCGCTCCCTCCTCCCGCCCTGTGGTGCAACAGATGTCCCCTTCTCCAGAAATGTACTCAATGGGACCGTAATGTTGCAACCACACACTAGTTGACCCGCTGTGAGGAAAAAACGAGTTAGTACATTTCAAACATGAAAAAGGTCATTTTAAAATCAACATGCAAATCCAAAATACCAAAAGTATAAAACACAAAAAAATCTTACCATGGAAAGAAAACGTATCGTGCACCGTTCCCTCCTCCCGCCCTGTGGTGCAACAGATGTCCCTTTCGCCAAAAATGTAGTCAATGGGACCGTAATGTTGCAACCACACACAAGTTGACCTGCTGTGAGGAGAAAACGAGTTAGTACATTTCAAACATGAAAAAGGTCATTTTAAAATCAACATGAAAAACCAAAAGTATAAAACCCAAAGAATGCTTACCATAGAAAGAAAACGTATCGTGCACCGCTCCCTCCTCCCGCCCTGTGGTGCAACAGATGTCCCATTCTCCAAAAATGTACTCAATGGGACCGTAATGTTGCAACCACACACAAGTTGACCTGCTGTGAGGAAAAAACGAGTTAGTACATTTCAAACCTAAAAATGTTTTTTTAAAATTAACATGCAAATCCAAAATACCAAAAGTATAAAACCCAAAAAATGCTTACCATTAAAAGAAAACGTATCGTGCACCGCTCCCTCCTCCCGCCCTGTGGTGCAACAGATGTCCACTTCTCCAAAAATGTACTCAATGGGACCGTAATGTTGCAACCACACACAAGTTGACTTGCTGTGACGAAAAAACGAGTTAGTACATTTCAAACATGAAAAAGGTCATTTTAAAATCAACATGCAAATCCAAAATACCAAAAGTATAAAACACAAAAAAATTCTTTCCATGGGAAGAAAACGTATCGTGCACCGCTCCCTCCTCCCGCCCTGTGGTGCAACAGATGTCCCCTTCTCCAAAAATGTACTCAATGGGACCGTAATGTTGCAACCACACACAAGTTGAACTGCTGTGACGAAAAAACGAGTTAATACATTTCAAACATTAAAAAGGTCATTTTAAAATCAACATGCAAATCCAAAATACCAAAAGTATAAAACACAAAAAATTCTTACCATAGAAAGAAAACGGATCGTGCACCGCTCCCTCCTCCCGCCCTGTGGTGCAACAGATGTCCCCTTCTCCAAAAATGTACTCAATGGGACCGTAATGTTGCAACCACACACAAGTTGACCTGCTGTTACGAAAAAACGAATTAGTACATTTCAAACATGAAAAAGGTCATTTTAAAATCAACATGCAAATCCAAAATACCAAAAGTATAAAACACAAGAAAATTCTTTCCATGGAAAGAAAACGTATCGTGCACCGCTCCTTCCTCCCGCCCTGTGGTGCAACAGATGTCCCCTTCTCCAAAAATGTACTCAATGGGACCGTAATGTTGCAACCACACACAAGTTGACCTGCTGTGAGGAAAAAACGAGTTAGTACATTTCAAACATGAAAAAGGTCATTTTAAAATCAACATGCAAATCCAAAATACCAAAAGTATAAAACACAAAAAAATCTTACCATGGAAAGAAAACGTATCGTGCACCGTTCCCTCCTCCCGCCCTGTGGTGCAACAGATGTCCCTTTCGCCAAAAATGTAGTCAATGGGACCGTAATGTTGCAACCACACACAAGTTGACCTGCTGTGAGGAGAAAACGAGTTAGTACATTTCAAACATGAAAAAGGTCATTTTAAAATCAACATGAAAAACCAAAAGTATAAAACCCAAAGAATGCTTACCATAGAAAGAAAACGTATCGTGCACCGCTCCCTCCTCCCGCCCTGTGGTGCAACAGATGTCCCATTCTCCAAAAATGTACTCAATGGGACCGTAATGTTGCAACCACACACAAGTTGACCTGCTGTGAGGAAAAAACGAGTTAGTACATTTCAAACCTAAAAATGTTTTTTTAAAATTAACATGCAAATCCAAAATACCAAAAGTATAAAACCCAAAAAATGCTTACCATTAAAAGAAAACGTATCGTGCACCGCTCCCTCCTCCCGCCCTGTGGTGCAACAGATGTCCACTTCTCCAAAAATGTACTCAATGGGACCGTAATGTTGCAACCACACACAAGTTGACTTGCTGTGACGAAAAAACGAGTTAGTACATTTCAAACATGAAAAAGGTCATTTTAAAATCAACATGCAAATCCAAAATACCAAAAGTATAAAACACAAAAAAATTCTTTCCATGGGAAGAAAACGTATCGCGCACCGCTCCCTCCTCCCGCCCTGTGGTGCAACAGATGTCCCCTTCTCCAAAAATGTACTCAATGGGACCGTAATGTTGCAACCACACACAAGTTGACCTGCTGTGACGAAAAAACGAGTTAATACATTTCAAACATTAAAAAGGTCATTTTAAAATCAACATGCAAATCCAAAATACCAAAAGTATAAAACACAAAAAATTCTTACCATAGAAAGAAAACGGATCGTGCACCGCTCCCTCCTCCCGCCCTGTGGTGCAACAGATGTCCCCTTCTCCAAAAATGTACTCAATGGGACCGTAATGTTGCAACCACACACAAGTTGACCTGCTGTGAGGAGAAAACGAGTTAGAACATTTCTAACATGAAAAAGGTCATTTTAAAATCAACATGAAAAACCAAAATTCCAAAAGTATAAAACCCAAAGAATGCTTACCATGGAAAGAAAACATATCGTGCACCACTCCCTCCTCCCGCCCTGTGGTGCAACAGACGTCCCCTTCTCCAAAAATGTACTCAATGGGACCGTAATGTTGCAACCACACACAAGTTGACCCGCTGTGAGGAAAAAACGAGTTAGTACATTTCAAACATGAAAAAGGTCATTTTAAAATCAACATGCAAATCCAAAATACCAAAAGTATAAAACACAAAAAAAACGTATCGTGCACCGTTCCCTCCTCCCGCCCTGTGGAGCAACAGATGTCCCTTTCGCCAAAAATGTAGTCAATGGGACCGTAATGTTGCAACCACACACAAGTTGACCTGCTGTGAGGAGAAAACGAGTTAGTACATTTCAAACATGAAAAAGGTCATTTTAAAATCAACATGAAAAACCAAAAGTATAAACCCCAAAGAATGCTTACCATGGAAAGAAAACGTATTGTGCACCGCTCCCTCCTCCCGCCCTGTGGTGAACATGATGTCCCATTCTCCAAAAATGTACTCAATGGGACCGTAATTTTGCAACCACACACAAGTTGACCTGCTGTGAGGAAAAAACGAGTTAGTACATTTCAAACCTTAAAAATGTCATTATAAAATTAACATGCAAATCCAAAATACCAAAAGTATAAAACCCAAAAAATGCTTACCATTAAAAGAAAACGTATCGTGCACCGATCCCTCCTCCCGCCCTGTTGTGCAACAGATGTAGCCTTCTCCAAAAATGTACTCAATGGGACCGTAATGATGCAACCACACACAAGTTGACCTGCTGTGACGAAAAAACGAGTTAGTACATTTCAAACATGAAAAAGGTCATTTTAAAATCAACATGCAAATCCAAAATACCAAAATCATAAAACACAAAAAAATCTTACCATGGAAAGAAAACGTATCGTGCACCGCTCCCTCCTCCCGCCCTGTGGTGCAACAGATGTCCCTTTCGCAAAAAATGTACTCAATGGGACCGTGATGTTGCAACCACACACAAGTTGACCTGCTGTGAGGAGAAAACGAGTTAGTACATTTCAAACATGAAAAAGGTCATTTTAAAATCAACATGAAAGACCAAAATACCAAAAGTATAAAACCCAAAGAATGCTTACCATGGAAAGAAAACGTATCGTGCACCGCTCCCTCCTCCCGCCCTGTGGTGCAACAGATGACCCCTTCTCCAAAAATGTACTCAATGGGACCGTAATGTTGCAACCACACACTAGTTGACCCGCTGTGAGGAAAAAACGAGTAAGTACATTTCAAACATGAAAAAGGTCATTTTTAAATCAACATGCAAATCCAAGATACCAAAAGTATAAAACACAAAAAAATTCTTACCATGGAAAGAAAACGTATCGTGCACCGCTCCCTCCTCCCGCCCTGTGGTGCAACAGATGTCCCCTTCTCCAAAAATGTACTCAATGGGACCGTAATGTTGCAACCACACACAAGTTGACCTGCTGTGACGAATAAACGAGCTAGTACATTTCAAACATGAAAAAGGTCATTTTAAAATCAACATGCAAATCCAAAATACCAAAAGTATAAATCACAAAAAAATTCTTACCATGGAAAGAAAACGTAACGTGCACCGCTCCCTCCTCCCGCCCTGTGGTGCAACAGATGTCCCTTTCGCCAAAAATGTACTCAATGGGACCGTAATGTAGCAACCACACACAAGTTGACCTGCTGTGAGTAAAAAACGCGTTAGTACATTTCAAACATGGAAAAGGTCATTTTAAAATCAACATGCAAATCCAAAATACCAAAAGTATAAAACACAAAAAAATTCTTACCATGGCAAGAAAACGTATAGTGCACCGCTCCCTCCTCCCGCCCTGTGGTGCAACAGATGTCCCATTCTCCAAAAATGTACTCAATGGGACCGTAATGTTGCAACCACACACAAGTTGACCTGCTGTGAGGAAAAAACGAGTTACTACATTTCAAACATGAAAAAGGTCATTTTAAAATCAACATGCAAATCCAAAATACCAAAAGTATAAAACACAAAAAAAATCTTACCATGGAAAGAAAACGTATCGTGCACCGCTCCCTCCTACCGCCCTGTGGTGCAACAGATGTCCCTTTCGCCAAAAATGTACTCAATGGGACCGTAATGTTGCAACCACACACAAGTTGACCTGCTGTGAGGAGAAAACGAGTTAGAACATTTCTAACATGAAAAGGGTCATTTTAAAATCAACATGAACAACCAAATTTCCAAAAGTATAAAAAACAAAAAATGCTTACCATGGAAAGAAAACGTATCGTGCACCGCTCCCTCCTCCCGCCCTGTGGTGCAACAGATGTCCTCTTCTCCAAAAATGTACTCAATGGGACCGTAATGTTGCAACCACACACAAGTTGACCCGCTGTGAGGAAAAAACGAGTTAGTACATTTCAAACATGAAAAAGGTCATTTTAAAATCAACATGCAAATCCAAGATACCAAAAGTATAAAACACAAAAAAATTCTTACCATGGAAAGAAAACGTATCGTGCACCGCTCCCTCCTCCCGCCCTGTGGTGCAACAGATGTCCCCTTCTCCAAAAATGTACTCAATGGGACCGTAATGTTGCAACCACACACAAGTTGACCTGCTGTGACGAATAAACGAGCTAGTACATTTCAAACATGAAAAAGGTCATTTTAAAATCAACATGCAAATCCAAAATACCAAAAGTATAAATCACAAAAAAATTCTTACCATGGAAAGAAAACGTATCGTGCACCGCTCCCTCCTCCCGCCCTGTGGTGCAACAGATGTCCCTTTCGCCAAAAATGTACTCAATGGGACCGTAATGTTGCAACCACACACAAGTTGACCTGCTGTGAGTAAAAAACGCGTTAGTACATTTCAAACATGAAAAAAGTCATTTTAAAATCAACATGCAAATCCAAAATACCAAAAGTATAAAACACAAAAAAATTCTTACCATGGAAAGAAAACGTATAGTGCACCGCTCCCTCCTCCCGCCCTGTGGTGCAACAGATGTCCCTTTCGCCAAAAATGTACTCAATGGGACCGTAATGTTGCAACCACACACAAGTTGACCTGCTGTGAGGAGAAAACGAGTTAGTAAATTTCAAACATGAAAAAGGTCATTTTAAAATCAACATGAAAAACCAAAAGTATAAAACCCAAAGAATGCTTACCATAGAAAGAAAACGTATCGTGCACCGCTCCCTCCTCCCGCCCTGTGGTGCAACAGATGTCCCATTCTCCAAAAATGTACTCAATGGGAGCGTAATGTTGCAACCACACACAAGTTGACCTGCTGTGAGGAAAAAACGAGTTAGTACATTTCAAACATGAAAAAGGACATTTTAAAATCAACATGCAAATCCAAAATACCAAAAGTATAAAACACAAAAAAAATCTTACCATGGAAAGAAAACGTATCGTGCACCGCTCCCTCCTACCGCCCTGTGGTGCAACAGATGTCCCTTTCGCCAAAAATGTACTCAATGGGACCGTAATGTTGCAACCACACACAAGTTGACCTGCTGTGAGGAGAAAACGAGTTAGAACATTTCTAACATGAAAAAGGTCATTTTAAAATCAACATGAACAACCAAATTTCCAAAAGTATAAAAAAAAAATGCTTACCATGGAAAGAAAACGTATCGTGCACCGCTCCCTCCTCCCGCCCTGTGGTGCAACAGATGTCCCCTTCTCCAAAAATGTACTCAATGGGACCGTAATGTTGCAACCACACACAAGTTGACCCGCTGTGAGGAAAAAACGAGTTAGTACATTTCAAACATGAAAAAGGTCATTTTAAAATCAACATGCAAATCCAAAATACCAAAAGTATAAAACACAAAAAAAATTTTACCATGGAAAGAAAACGTATCGTGCACCGTTCCCTCCTCCCGCTCTGTGGTGCAACAGATGTCCCTTTCGCCAAAAATGTAGTCAATGGGACCGTAATGTTGCAACCACACACAAGTTGACCTACTGTGAGGAGAAAACGAGTTGGAAAATTTCTAACATGAAAAGGGTCATTTTAAAATCAACATGAATAACCAAAATTCCAAAAGTATAAAAAACAAAAAATGCTTACCATGGAAAGAAAACTTATCGTGCACTGCTCCCTCCTCCAACCCTGTGGTGCAATAGATGTCCCCTTCTCCAAAAATGTACTCAATGGGACCGTAATGTTGCAACCACACACAAGTTGACCTGCTGTGTCGAAAAAACGAGTTAGTACATTTCAAACATGAAAAAGGTCATTTTAAAAACAACATGCAAATCCAAAATACCAAAAGTATAAAACACAAAAAAAATCTTACCATGAAAAGAAAACGTATCGTGCACCGCTCCCTCCTCCCGCCCTGTGGTGTAACAGATGTCCCCTTCGCCAAAAATGTACTCAATGGGACCGTAATGTTGCAACCACACACAAGTTGACCTGCTGTGAGGAGAAAACGAGTTAGTACATTTCAAACATGAAAAAGGTCATTTTAAATTCAACATGAAAAACCAAAATACCAAAAGTATATAACCCAAAGAATGCTTACCATGGAAAGAAAACGTATCGTGCACCGCTCCCTCCTCCCGCCCTGTGGTGCAACAGATGTCCCCTTCTCCAAAAATGTACTCAATGGGACCGTAATGTTGCAACCACACACAAGTTGACCCGCTGTGAGGAAAAAACGAGTTAGTACATTTCAAACATGAAAAAGGTCATTTTAAAATCAAAATGCAAATCCAAATTACCAAAAGTATAAAACACAAAAAAAATCTTACCATGGAAAGAAAACGTATCGTGCACCGTTCCCTCCTCCCGCCCTGTGGTGCAACAGATGTCCCTTTCGCCAAAAATGTAGTCAATGGGACCGTAATGTTGCAACCACACAAAAGTTGACCTGATGTGAGGAGAAAACGAGTTAGTACATTTCAAACATGAAAAAGGTCATTTTAAAATCAACATGAAAAACCAAAAGTATATAACCCAAAGAATGCTTACCATGGAAAGAAAACGTATTGTGCACCGCTCCCTCCTCCCGCCCTGTGGTGCAACAGATGTCCCATTCTCCAAAAATGTACTCAATGGGACCGTAATGTTGCAACCACACACAAGTTGACCTGCTGTGAGGAAAAAACGAGTTAGTACATTTCAAACCTTATAAATGTCATTATAAAATTAACATGCAAATCCAAAATACCAAAAGTATAAAACCCAAAAAATGCTTACCATTAAAAGAAAACGTATCGTGCACCGCTCCCTCCTCCCGCCCTGTTGTGCAACAGATGTAGCCTTCTCCAAAAATGTACTCAATGGGACCGTAATGATGCAACCACACACAAGTTGACCTGCTGTGACGAAAAAACGAGTTAGTACATTTCAAACATGAAAAAGGTCATTTTAAAATCAACATGCAAATCCAAAATACCAAAAGTATAAAACACAAAAAAATCTTACCATGGAAAGAAAACGTATCGTGCACCGCTCCCTCCTCCCGCCCTGTGGTGCAACAGATGTCCCTTTCGCAAAAAATGTACTCAATGGGACCGTGATGTTGCAACCACACACAAGTTGACCTGCTGTGAGGAGAAAACGAGTTAGTACATTTCAAACATGAAAAAGGTAATTTTAAAATCAACATGAAAGACCATAATACCAAAAGTATAAAACCCAAAGAATGCTAACCATGGAAAGAAAACGTATCGTGCACCGCTCCCTCCTCCCGCCCTGTGGTGCAACAGATGACCCCTTCTCCAAAAATGTACTCAATGGGACCGTAATGTTGCAACCACACACTAGTTGACCCGCTGTGAGGAAAAAACGAGTAAGTACATTTCAAACATGAAAAAGGTCATTTTTAAATCAACATGCAAATCCAAGATACCAAAAGTATAAAACACAAAAAAATTCTTACCATGGAAAGAAAACGTATCGTGCACCGCTCCCTCCTCCCGCCCTGTGGTGCAACAGATGTCCCCTTCTCCAAAAATGTACTCAATGGGACCGTAATGTTGCAACCACACACAAGTTGACCTGCTGTGACGAATAAACGAGCTAGTACATTTCAAACATGAAAAAGGTCATTTTAAAATCAACATGCAAATCCAAAATACCAAAAGTATAAATCACAAAAAAATTCTTACCATGGAAAGAAAACGTAACGTGCACCGCTCCCTCCTCCCGCCCTGTGGTGCAACAGATGTCCCTTTCGCCAAAAATGTACTCAATGGGACCGTAATGTAGCAACCACACACAAGTTGACCTGCTGTGAGTAAAAAACGCGTTAGTACATTTCAAACATGAAAAAGGTCATTTTAAAATCAACATGCAAATCCAAAATACCAAAAGTATAAAACACAAAAAAATTCTTACCATGGCAAGAAAACGTATAGTGCACCGCTCCCTCCTCCCGCCCTGTGGTGCAACAGATGTCCCATTCTCCAAAAATGTACTCAATGGGACCGTAATGTTGCAACCACACACAAGTTGACCTGCTGTGAGGAAAAAACGAGTTAGTACATTTCAAACATGAAAAAGGTCATTTTAAAATCAACATGCAAATCCAAAATACCAAAAGTATAAAACACAAAAAAAATCTTACCATGGAAAGAAAACGTATCGTGCACCGCTCCCTCCTCCCGCCCTGTGGTGCAACAGATGTCCCATTCTCCAAAAATGTACTCAATGGGACCGTAATGTTGCAACCACACACAAGTTGACCTGCTGTGAGGAAAAAACGAGTTAGTACATTTCAAACATGAAAAAGGTCATTTTAAAATCAACATGCAAATCCAAAATACCAAAAGTATAAAACACAAAAAAAATCTTACCATGGAAAGAAAACGTATCGTGCACCGCTCCCTCCTACCGCCCTGTGGTGCAACAGATGTCCCTTTCGCCAAAAATGTACTCAATGGGACCGTAATGTTGCAACCACACACAAGTTGACCTGCTGTGAGGAGAAAACGAGTTAGAACATTTCTAACATGAAAAAGGTCATTTTAAAATCAACATGAACAACCAAATTTCCAAAAGTATAAAAAACAAAAAATGCTTACCATGGAAAGAAAACGTATCGTGCACCGCTCCCTCCTCCCGCCCTGTGGTGCAACAGATGTCCCCTTCTCCAAAAATGTACTCAATGGGACCGTAATGTTGCAACCACACACAAGTTGACCTGCTGTGACGAATAAACGAGCTAGTACATTTCAAACATGAAAAAGGTCATTTTAAAATCAACATGCAAATCCAAAATACCAAAAGTATAAATCACAAAAAAATTCTTACCATGGAAAGAAAACGTATCGTGCACCGCTCCCTCCTCCCGCCCTGTGGTGCAACAGATGTCCCTTTCGCCAAAAATGTACTCAATGGGACCGTAATGTTGCAACCACACACAAGTTGACCTGCTGTGAGTAAAAAACGCGTTAGTACATTTCAAACATGAAAAAGGTCATTTTAAAATCAACATGCAAATCCAAAATACCAAAAGTATAAAACACAAAAAAATTCTTACCATGGAAAGAAAACGTATAGTGCACCGCTCCCTCCTCCCGCCCTGTGGTGCAACAGATGTCCCTTTCACCAAAAATGTAGTCAATGGGACCGTAATGTTGCAACCACACACAAGTTGACCTACTGTGAGGAGAAAACGAGTTGGAAAATTTCTAACATGAAAAGGGTCATTTTAAAATCAACATGAATAACCAAAATTCCAAAAGTATAAAAAACAAAAAATGCTTACCATGGAAAGAAAACTTACCGTGCACTGCTCCCTCCTCCAACCCTGTGGTGCAATAGATGTCCCCTTCTCCAAAAATGTACTCAATGGGACCGTAATGTTGCAACCACACACAAGTTGACCTGCTGTGTCGAAAAAACGAGTTAGTACATTTCAAACATGAAAAAGGTCATTTTAAAAACAACATGCAAATCCAAAATACCAAAAGTATAAAACACAAAAAAAATCTTACCATGAAAAGAAAACGTATCGTGCACCGCTCCCTCCTCCCGCCCTGTGGTGCAACAGATGTCCCCTTCGCCAAAAATGTACTCAATGGGACCGTAATGTTGCAACCACACACAAGTTGACCTGCTGTGAGGAGAAAACGAGTTAGTACATTTCAAACATGAAAAAGGTCATTTTAAAATCAACATGAAAAACCAAAATACCAAAAGTATATAACCCAAAGAATGCTTACCATGGAAAGAAAACGTATCGTGCACCGCTCCCTCCTCCCGCCCTGTGGTGCAACAGATGTCCCCTTCTCCAAAAATGTACTCAATGGGACCGTAATGTTGCAACCACACACAAGTTGACCCGCTGTGAGGAAAAAACGAGTTAGTACATTTCAAACATGAAAAAGGTCATTTTAAAATCAAAATGCAAATCCAAATTACCAAAAGTATAAAACACAAAAAAAATCTTACCATGGAAAGAAAACGTATCGTGCACCGTTCCCTCCTCCCGCCCTGTGGTGCAACAGATGTCCCTTTCGCCAAAAATGTAGTCAATGGGACCGTAATGTTGCAACCACACAAAAGTTGACCTGATGTGAGGAGAAAACGAGTTAGTACATTTCAAACATGAAAAAGGTCATTTTAAAATCAACATGAAAAACCAAAAGTATATAACCCAAAGAATGCTTACCATGGAAAGAAAACGTATTGTGCACCGCTCCCTCCTCCCGCCCTGTGGTGCAACAGATGTCCCATTCTCCAAAAATGTACTCAATGGGACCGTAATGTTGCAACCACACACAAGTTGACCTGCTGTGAGGAAAAAACGAGTTAGTACATTTCAAACCTTATAAATGTCATTATAAAATTAACATGCAAATCCAAAATACCAAAAGTATAAAACCCAAAAAATGCTTACCATTAAAAGAAAACGTATCGTGCACCGCTCCCTCCTCCCGCCCTGTTGTGCAACAGATGTAGCCTTCTCCAAAAATGTACTCAATGGGACCGTAATGATGCAACCACACACAAGTTGACCTGCTGTGACGAAAAAACGAGTTAGTACATTTCAAACATGAAAAAGGTCATTTTAAAATCAACATGCAAATCCAAAATACCAAAAGTATAAAACACAAAAAAATCTTACCATGGAAAGAAAACGTATCGTGCACCGCTCCCTCCTCCCGCCCTGTGGTGCAACAGATGTCCCTTTCGCAAAAAATGTACTCAATGGGACCGTGATGTTGCAACCACACACAAGTTGACCTGCTGTGAGGAGAAAACGAGTTAGTACATTTCAAACATGAAAAAGGTCATTTTAAAATCAACATGAAAGACCATAATACCAAAAGTATAAAACCCAAAGAATGCTAACCATGGAAAGAAAACGTATCGTGCACCGCTCCCTCCTCCCGCCCTGTGGTGCAACAGATGACCCCTTCTCCAAAAATGTACTCTATGGGACCGTAATGTTGCAACCACACACTAGTTGACCCGATGTGAGGAAAAAACGAGTAAGTACATTTCAAACATGAAAAAGGTCATTTTTAAATCAACATGCAAATCCAAGATACCAAAAGTATAAAACACAAAAAAATTCTTACCATGGAAAGAAAACGTATCGTGCACCGCTCCCTCCTCCCGCCCTGTGGTGCAACAGATGTCCCCTTCTCCAAAAATGTACTCAATGGGACCGTAATGTTGCAACCACACACAAGTTGACCTGCTGTGACGAATAAACGAGCTAGTACATTTCAAACATGAAAAAGGTAATTTTAAAATCAACATGCAAATCCAAAATACCAAAAGTATAAATCACAAAAAAATTCTTACCATGGAAAGAAAACGTAACGTGCACCGCTCCCTCCTCCCGCCCTGTGGTGCAACAGATGTCCCTTTCGCCAAAAATGTACTCAATGGGACCGTAATGTAGCAACCACACACAAGTTGACCTGCTGTGAGTAAAAAACGCGTTAGTACATTTCAAACATGAAAAAGGTCATTTTAAAATCAACATGCAAATCCAAAATACCAAAAGTATAAAACACAAAAAAATTCTTACCATGGCAAGAAAACGTATAGTGCACCGCTCCCTCCTCCCGCCCTGTGGTGCAACAGATGTCCCATTCTCCAAAAATGTACTCAATGGGACCGTAATGTTGCAACCACACACAAGTTGACCTGCTGTGAGGAAAAAACGAGTTAGTACATTTCAAACATGAAAAAGGTCATTTTAAAATCAACATGCAAATCCAAAATACCAAAAGTATAAAACACAAAAAAAATCTTACCATGGAAAGAAAACGTATCGTGCACCGCTCCCTCCTACCGCCCTGTGGTGCAACAGATGTCCCTTTCGCCAAAAATGTACTCAATGGGACCGTAATGTTGCAACCACACACAAGTTGACCTGCTGTGAGGAGAAAACGAGTTAGAACATTTCTAACATGAAAAAGGTCATTTTAAAATCAACATGAACAACCAAATTTCCAAAAGTATAAAAAACAAAAAATGCTTACCATGGAAAGAAAACGTATCGTGCACCGCTCCCTCCTCCCGCCCTGTGGTGCAACAGATGTCCTCTTCTCCAAAAATGTACTCAATGGGACCGTAATGTTGCAACCACACACAAGTTGACCCGCTGTGAGGAAAAAACGAGTTAGTACATTTCAAACATGAAAAAAGTCATTTTAAAATCAACATGCAAATCCAAGATACCAAAAGTATAAAACACAAAAAAATTCTTACCATGGAAAGAAAACGTATCGTGCACCGCTCCCTCCTCCCGCCCTGTGGTGCAACAGATGTCCCTTTCGCCAAAAATGTAGTCAATGGGACCGTAATGTTGCAACCACACACAAGTTGACCTGCTGTGAGGAGAAAACGAGTTAGTACATTTCAAACATGAAAAAGGTCATTTTAAAATCAACATGAAAAACCAAAAGTATAAAACCCAAAGAATGCTTACCATAGAAAGAAAACGTATCGTGCACCGCTCCCTCCTCCCGCCCTGTGGTGCAACAGATGTCCCATTCTCCAAAAATGTACTCAATGGGACCGTAATGTTGCAACCACACACAAGTTGACCTGCTGTGAGGAAAAAACGAGTTAGTACATTTCAAACATGAAAAAGGTCATTTTAAAATCAACATGCAAATCCAAAATACCAAAAGTATAAAACACAAAAAAAATCTTACCATGGAAAGAAAACGTATCGTGCACCGCTCCCTCCTACCGCCCTGTGGTGCAACAGATGTCCCTTTCGCCAAAAATGTACTCAATGGGACCGTAATGTTGCAACCACACACAAGTTGACCTGCTGTGAGGAGAAAACGAGTTAGAACATTTCTAACATGAAAAAGGTCATTTTAAAATCAACATGAACAACCTAATTTCCAAAAGTATAAAAAAAAAAATGCTTACCATGGAAAGAAAACGTATCGTGCACCGCTCCCTCCTCCCGCCCTGTGGTGCAACAGATGTCCCCTTCTCCAAAAATGTACTCAATGGGACCGTAATGTTGCAACCACACACAAGTTGACCCGCTGTGAGGAAAAAACGAGTTAGTACATTTCAAACATGAAAAAGGTCATTTTAAAATCAACATGCAAATCCAAAATACCAAAAGTATAAAACACAAAAAAAATTTTACCATCGAAAGAAAACGTATCGTGCACCGTTCCCTCCTCCCGCTCTGTGGTGCAACAGATGTCCCTTTCGCCAAAAATGTAGTCAATGGGACCGTAATGTTGCAACCACACACAAGTTGACCTACTGTGAGGAGAAAATGAGTTGGAAAATTTCTAACATGAAAAGGGTCATTTTAAAATCAACATGAATAACCAAAATTCCAAAAGTATAAAAAACAAAAAATGCTTACCATGGAAAGAAAACTTATCGTGCACTGCTCCCTCCTCCAACCCTGTGGTGCAATAGATGTCCCCTTCTCCAAAAATGTACTCAATGGGACCGTAATGTTGCAACCACACACAAGTTGACCTGCTGTGACGAAAAAACGAGTTAGTACATTTCAAACATGAAAAAGGTCATTTTAAAAACAACATGCAAATCCAAAATACCAAAAGTATAAAACACAAAAAAAATCTTACCATGAAAAGAAAACGTATCGTGCACCGCTCCCTCCTCCCGCCCTGTGGTGCAACAGATGTCCCCTTCGCCAAATATGTACTCAATGGGACCGTAATGTTGCAACCACACACAAGTTGACCTGCTGTGAGGAGAAAACGAGTTAGTACATTTCAAACATGAAAAAGGTCATTTTAAAATCAACATGAAAAACCAAAATACCAAAAGTATAAAACCCAAAGAATGCTTACCATGGAAAGAAAACGTATCGTGCACCGCTCCCTCCTCCCGCCCTGTGGTGCAACAGATGTCCCCTTCTCCAAAAATGTACTCAATGGGACCGTAATGATGCAACCACACACAAGTTGACCTGCTGTGACGAAAAAACGAGTTAGTACATTTCAAACATGAAAAAGGTCATTTTAAAATCAAAATGCAAATCCAAATTACCAAAAGTATAAAACACAAAAAAAATCTTACCATGGAAAGAAAACGTATCGTGCACCGTTCCCTCCTCCCGCCCTGTGGTGCAACAGATGTCCCTTTCGCCAAAAATGTAGTCAATGGGACCGTAATGTTGCAACCACACAAAAGTTGACCTGCTGTGAGGAGAAAACGAGTTAGTACATTTCAAACATGAAAAAGGTCATTTTAAAATCAACATGAAAAACCAAAAGTATATAACCCAAAGAATGCTTACCATGGAAAGAAAACGTATTGTGCACCGCTCCCTCCTCCCGCCCTGTGGTGCAACAGATGTCCCATTCTCCAAAAATGTACTCAATGGGACCGTAATGTTGCAACCACACACAAGTTGACCTGCTGTGAGGAAAAAACGTGTTAGTACATTTCAAACCTTAAAAATGTCATTATAAAATTAACATGCAAATCCAAAATACCAAAAGTATAAAACCCAAAAAATGCTTACCATTAAAAGAAAACGTATCGTGCACCGCTCCCTCCTCCCGCCCTGTGGTGCAACAGATGTCCCCTTCTCCAAAAATGTACTCAATGGGACCGTAATGATGCAACCACACACAAGTTGACCTGCTGTGACGAAAAAACGAGTTAGTACATTTCAAACATGAAAAAGGTCATTTTAAAATCAACATGCAAATCCAAAAACCAAAAGTATAAAACACAAAAAAAATCTTACCATGGAAAGAAAACGTATCGTGCACCGCTCCCTCCTCCCGCCCTGTGGTGCAACAGATGTCCCTTTCGCCAAAAATGTACTCAATGGGACCGTGATGTTGCAACCACACACAAGTTGACCTGCTGTGAGGAGAAAACGAGTTAGTACATTTCAAACATGAAAAAGGCCATTTTAAAATCAACATGAAAGACCAAAATACCAAAAGTATAAAACCCAAAGAATGCTTACCATGGAAAGAAAACGTATCGTGCACCGCTCCCTCCTCCCGCCCTGTGGTGCAACAGATGTCCCCTTCTCCAAAAATGTACTCAATGGGACCGTAATGTTGCAACCACACACTAGTTGACCCGCTGTGAGGAAAAAACGAGTTAGTACATTTCAAACATGAAAAAGGTCATTTTAAAATCAACATGCAAATCCAAAATACCAAAAGTATAAACACAAAAAAAATCTTACCATGGAAAGAAAACGTATCGTGCACCGTTCCCTCCTCCCGCCCTGTGGTGCAACAGATGTCCCTTTCGCCAAAAATGTAGTCAATGGGACCGTAATGTTGCAACCACACACAAGTTGACCTGCTGTGAGGGGAAAATGAGTTAGTACATTTCAAACATGAAAAAGGTCATTTTAAAATCAACATGAAAAACCAAAAGTATAAAACCCAAAGAATGCTTACCATAGAAAGAAAACGTATCGTGCACCGCTCCCTCCTCCCGCCCTGTGGTGCAACAGATGTCCCATTCTCCAAAATTGTACTCAATGGGACCGTAATGTTGCAACCACACACAAGTTGACCTGCTGTGCGGAAAAAACGAGTTAGTACATTTCAAACCTTAAAAATGTTTTTTTAAAATTAACATGCAAATCCAAAATACCAAAAGTATAACACCCAAAAAATGCTTACCATTAAAAGAAAACGTATCGTGCACCGCTCCCTCCTCCCGCCCTGTGGTGCAACAGATGTCCCCTTCTCCAAAAATTGTACTCAATGGGACCGTAATGTTGCAACCACACACAAGTTGACCTGCTGTGACGAAAAAACGAGTTAGTACATTTCAAACATGAAAAAGGTCATTTTAAAATCAACATGCAAATCCAAAATACCAAAAGTTTAAAACACAAAAAAAATCTTACCATGGAAAGAAAACGTATCGTGCACCGCTCCCTCCTCCCGCCCTGTGGTGCAACAGATGTCCCTTTCGCCAAAAATGTACTCAATGGGACCGTAATGTTGCAACCACACACAAGTCGACCCGCTGTGAGGAAAAAACGAGTTAGTACATTTCAAACATGAAAAAGGTCATTTTAAAATCAACATGAAAAACCAAAATACCAAAAGTATAAAACACAAAAAAATGCTTACCATGGAAAGAAAACGTATCGTGCACCGCTCCCTCCTCCCGCCCTGTGGTGCAACTGATGTCCCCTTCTCCAAAAATGTACTCAATGGGACCGTAATGTTGCAACCACACACAAGTTGACCTGCTGTGACGAAAAAACGAGTTATTACATTTCAAACATGAAAAAGGTCATTTTAAAATCAACATGCAAATCCAAAATACCAAAAGTATAAAACACAAAAAATGCTTACCATGAAAAGAAAACGTATCGTGCACCGCTCCCTCCTCCCGCCCTGTGGTGCAACAGATGTCCCCTTTTCCAAAAATGTACTCAATGGGACCGTAATGTTGCAACCACACACAAGTTGACCTGCTGTGAGGAAAAAACGAGTTAATACATTTCAAACATGAAAAAGGTCATTTAAAATCAACATCCATATGCAAAACACCAAAAGTATAAAACACAAAAAAATTCTTTCCATGGAAAGAAAGCGTATCGTGCACCGCTCCCTCCTCCCGCCCTGTGGTGCAACAGATGTCCCCTTCTCCAAAAATGTACTCAATGGGACCGTAATGTTGCAACCACACACAAGTTGACCTGCTGTGAGGAAAAAACGAGTTAGTATATTTCAAACATGAAAAAGGTCATTTTAAAATCAACATGCAAATCCAAAATACCAAAAGTATAAAACACAAAAACATTCTTACCACGGAAAGAAAACGTATCGTGCACCGCTCCCTCCTCCCGCCCTGTGGTGCAACAGATGTCCCCTTCTCCAAAAATGTACTCAATGGGACCGTAATGTTGCAACCACACACAAGTTGTCCTACTGTGAGGAGAAAACGAGTTGGAACATTTCTAACATGTAAAAGGACATTTTAAAATCAACATGAAAAACCAAAATTCCAAAAGTATAAAAAAAAAAAATTCTTACCATGGAAAGAAAACGTATCGTGCACCGCTCCCTCCTCCCGCCCTGTGGTGCAACAGATGTCCCCTTCTCCAAAAATGTACTCAATGGGACCGTAATGTTGCAACCACACAAAAGTTGACCTACTGTGAGGAAAAAACGAGTTAGTACATTTCAAACATGAAAAAGGTCATTTTAAAATCAACATGCAAATCCAAAATACCAAAAGTATAAAACACAAAAAAATCTTACCATGGAAAGAAAACGTATCGTGCACCGCTCCCTCCTCCCGCCCTGTGGTGCAACAGATATCCCTTTCGCCAAAAATGTACTCAATGGGACCGTAATGTTGCAACCACACACAAGTTGACCTTCTGTGGGGAAAAAACGAGTTAGTACATTTCAAACATGAAAAAGGTCATTTTAAAATCAACATGAAAAACCAAAATATAAAAAGTATAAAACCCAAAGAATGCTTACCATGGAAAGAAAACGTATCGTGCACCGCTCCCTCCTCACGCCCTGTGGTGCAACAGATGTCCCCTCTCCAAAAATGTACTCAATGGGACCGTAATGTTGCAACCACACACAAGTTGACCTGCTGTGAGGAAAAAACGAGTTAGTACATTTCAAACCTTAAAAATGTCATTTTAAAATTAACATTCAAATCCAAAATACCAAAAGTATAAAACACAGAAAAATTCTTACCATGGAAAGAAAACGTATCGTGCACCGCTCCCTCCTCCCGCCCTGTGGTGCAACAGATGTCCCCTTCTCCAAAATTGTACTCAATGGGACCGTAATGTTGCAACCACACACAAGTTGACCTGCTGTGACGAAAAAACGAGTTATTACATTTCAAACATGAAAAAGGTCATTTTAAAATCAACATGCAAATACAAAATACCAAAAGTATAAAACACAAAAAAATTCTTACCATGGAAAGAAAACGAATCGTGCACCGCTCCCTCCTCCCGCCCTGTGGTGCAACAGATGTCCCCTTCTCCAAAAATGTACTCTATGGGACCTTAATGTTGCAACCACACACAAGTTGACCTGCTGTGAGGAGAAAACAAGTTAGTACATTTCAAACATGAAAAAGGTCATTTTAAAATCAACATGCAAATCCAAAATACCAAAAGTATAAAACACAAAAAATGCTTACCATGGAAAGAAAACGTATCGTGCACCGCTCCCTCCTCCCGCCCTGTGGTGCAACAGATGTCCCCTTCTCCAAAAATGTACTCAATGGGACCGTAATGTTGCAACCACACACAAGTTGACCTGCTTTGAGGAAAAAACGAGTTAATACATTTCAAACATGAAAAAGGTCATTTTGAAATCAACATGTAAATCCAAAATACCAAAAGTATAAAACACAAAAAAATTCTTACCACGGAAAGAAAAGTTATCGTGCACCGCTCCCTCCTCCCGCCCTGTGGTGCAACAGTTGTCCCCTTCTCCAAAAATGTACTCAATGGGACCGTAATGTTGCAACCACACACAAGTTGACTTGCTGTGACGAAAAAACGAGTTAGTACATTTCAAACATGAAAAAGGTCATTTTAAAA
The DNA here is from genome assembly GCF_023898315.1 of Schistocerca nitens. Taxonomy (NCBI): domain Eukaryota; kingdom Metazoa; phylum Arthropoda; class Insecta; order Orthoptera; family Acrididae; genus Schistocerca; species Schistocerca nitens. Next base: position 136,472,137 of record NC_064618.1, read on the forward strand.
TCAACATGCAAATCCAAAATACCAAAAGTATAAAACACAAAAAAATTCTTACCATGGAAAGAAATCGTATCGTGCACCACTCCCTCCTCCCGCCCTGTGGTGCAACAGATGTCCCCTTCTCCAAAAATGTACTCAATGGGACCGTAATGTTGCAACCACACACAAGTTGACCTGCTGTGAGGAAAAAACGAGTTAGTACATTTCAAACATGAAAAAGGTCATTTTAAAATCAACATGCAAATCCAAAATACCAAAAGTATAAAACACAAAAAAAATCTTACCATGGAAAGAAAACGTATCTTGCACCGCTCCCTCCTCCCGCCCTGTGGTGCAACAGATGTCCCTTTCGCCTAAAATGTACTCAATGGGACCGTAATGTTGCAACCACACACAAGTTCACCTGCTGTGAGGAGAAAACGAGTTAGTACATTTCAAACATGAAAAAGGTCATTTTAAAATCAACATGAAAAACCAAAATACAAAAAGTATAAAACCCAAAGAATGCTTACCATGGAAAGAAAACGTATCGTGCACCACTCCCTCCTCCCGCCCTGTGGTGCAACAGATGTCCCCTTCTCCAAAAATGTACTCAATGGGACCGTAATGTTGCAACCACACACAAGTTGACCTACTGTGAGGAGAAAACGAGTTGGAACATTTCTAACATGAAAAAGGTCATTTTGAAATCAACATGAAAAACCAAAATTCCAAAAGTATAAAAAAAAAAAATTCTTACCATGGAAAGAAAACGTATCGTGCACCGCTCCCTCCTCCCGCCCTGTGGTGCAACAGATGTCCCCTTCTCCAAAATTGTACTCAATAGGACCGTAATGTTGCATCCACACACAAGTTGACCCGCTGTGAGGAAAAAACGAGTTAGTACATTTCAAACATGAAAAAGGTCATTTTAAAATCAACATGCAAATCCAAAATACCAAAAGTATAAAACACAAAAAAAATCTTACCATGTAAAGAAAACGTATCGTGCACCGCTCCCTCCTCCCGCCCTGTGGTGCAACAGATGTCCCCTCTCCAAAAATGTACTCAATGGGACCGTAATGTTGCAACCACACACAAGTTGAGCTGCTGTGACGAAAAAACGAGTTATTACATTTCAAACATGAAAAAGGTCATTTTAAAATCAACATGCAAATAGAAAATACCAAAAGTATAAAACACAAAAAAAATCTTACCATGGAAAGAAAACGTATCGTGCACCGCTCCCTCCTCCCGCCCTGTGGTGCAACAGATGTCCCTTTCGCCACAAATGTACTCAATGGGACCGTAATGTTGCAACTACACACAAGTTGACCTTCTGTGAGGAAAAAACGAGTTAGTACATTTCAAACATGAAAAAGGTAATTTTAAAATCAATATGCAAATCCAAAATACCAAAAGCATAAAACACAAAAAAATTGTTACCATGGAAAGAAAACGTATCGTGCACCGCTCCCTCCTCCCGCCCTGTGGTGCAACAGATGTCCCCTTCTCCAAAAATGTACTCAATGGGACCGTAATGTTGCAACCACACACAAGTTGACCTGTTGTGAGGAAAAAACGAGTTAGTACATTTCAAACATGAAAAAGGTCATTTTAAAATCAACATGAAAAACCAAAATTCCAAAAGTATAAAACACAAAAAAATTCTTTCCATGGATAGAAAACGTATCGTGCACCGCTCCCTCCTCCCGCCCTGTGGTGCTAAAGATGTCCCTTTCGCCAAAAATGTACTCAATGGGACCGTAATGTTGCAACCACACACAAGTTGACCTGGTGTGACGAAAAAACGAGTTAGTACATTTCAAACATGAAAAAGGTCATTTTAAAATCAACATGCAAATCCAAAATACCAAAAGTATGAAACACAAAAAAAATTCTTAGCATGGAAAGAAAACGTATCGTGCACCGCTCCCTCCTCACGCCCTATGGTGCAACAGATGTCCCCTTCTCCAAAAATGTACTCAATGGGACGGTAATGTTGCAACCACACACAAGTTGACCTGCTGTGAGGAAAAAACGAGTTAGTACATTTCAAACATGAAAAAGGTCATTTTAAAATCAACATGAAAAACCAAAATACCGAAAGTATAAAACCCAAAAAATTCTTCCCGTCGAAAGAAAACGTATCGTGCACCGCTCCCTCCTCCCGCCCTGTGGTGCAACAGATGTCCCCTACTCCAAAAATGTACTCAATGGGACCGTAATGTTGCAACCACACACAAGTTGACCTGCTGTGAGGAAAAAACGAGTTAGTACATTTCAAACATGAAAAAGGTCATTTTAAAATCAACATGAAAAACCAAAATACCAAAAGTATAAAACCCAAAAAATTCTTACCATGGAAAGAAAACGTATCGTGCACCGCTCCCTCCTCCCGCCCTGTGGTGCAACAGATGTCCCCTTCTCCAAAAGTGTACTCAATGGGACCGTAATGTTGCAACCACACACAAGTTGACCTGCTGTGAGAAAAAAACGAGTTAGTACATTTCAAACATGAAAAAGGTCATTTTAAAATCAACATGAAAAACCAAAATACCAAAAGTATAACACCCAAAAAATGCTTACCATGGAAAGATAACGTATCGTGCACCGCTCCCTCCTCCCGCCCTGTGGTGCAACAGATGTCCCCTTCTCCAAAAATGTACTCAATGGGACCGTAATGTTGCAACCACACACAAGTTGACCTCCTGTGACGAAAAAACGAGTTAGTACATTTCAAACATGAAGAAGGTCATTTTAAAATCAACATGAAAAACCAAAATACCAAAAGTATAAAACACAAAAAATGCTTACCATGGAAAGAAAACGTATCGTGGAACGCGCCCTCCTCCCGCCCTGTGGTGCAACAGATGTCCCTTTCGCCAAAAATGTACTCAATGGGACCGTAATGTTGCAACCACACACAAGTTGACCTGCTGTGACGAAAAAACGAGTTAGTACATTTCAAACATGAAAAAGGTCATTTTAAAATCAACATGAAAAACCAAAATACCAAAAGTATAAAACCCAAAAAATGCTTACCATGGAAAGAAAACGTATCGTGCACTGCTCCCTCCTCCCGACCTGTGGTGCAACAGATGTCCCCTACTCCAAAAATGTACTCAATGGGACCGTAATGTTGCAACCACACACAAGTTGACCTGCTGTGAGGAAAAAACGAGTTAGTACATTTCAAACATGAAAAAGGTCATTTTAAAATCAACATGAAAAACCAAAATACCAAAAGTATAAAACCCAAAAAATTCTTACCATCGAAAGAAAACGTATCGTGCACCGCTCCCTCCTCCCGCCCTGTGGTGCAACAGATGTCCCCTTCTCCAAAAATGTACTCAATGGGACCGTAATGTTGCAACCACACACAAGTTGACCTCCTGTGACGAAAAAACGAGTTAGTACATTTCAAACATGAAAAAGGTCATTTTAAAATCAACATGAAAAACCAAAATACCAAAAGTATAAAACACAAAAAATGCTTACCATGGAAAGAAAACGTATCGTGGAACGCGCCCTCCTCCCGCCCTGTCGTGCTAAAGATGTCCCTTTCGCCAAAAATGTACTCAATGGGACCGTAATGTTGCAACCACACACAAGTTGACCTGCTGTGACGAAAAAACGAGTTAGTACATTTCCAACATGAAAAAGGTCATTTTAAAATCAACACGAAAAACCAAAATACCAAAAGTATAAAACCCAAAAAATTCTTACCATCGAAAGAAAACGTATCGTGCACCGCTCCCTCCTCCCGCCCTGTGGTGCAACAGATGTCCCGTTCGCCAAAAATGTACTCAATGGGACCGTAATGTTGCAACCACACACAAGTTGACCTGCTGTGAGGAAAAAACGAGTTAGTACATTTCAAACATGAAAAAGGTCATTTTAAAATCAACATGAAAAACCAAAATACCAAAAGTATAAAACACAAAAAATGCATACCATGGAAAGTAAACGTATCGTGCACTGCTCCCTCCTCCCGCCCTGTGGTGCAACAGATGTCCTCTTTTCCAAAAATGTACTCAATGGGACCGTAATGTTGCAACCACACACAAGTTGACCTTCTGTGAGGAAAAAACGAGCTAGTACATTTCAAACATGAAAAAGGTAATTTTAAAATCAACATGCAAATCCAAAATACCAAAAGCATAAAACACAAAAAAATTGTTACCATGGAAAGAAAACGTATCGTGCACCGCTCCCTCCTCCCGCCCTGTGGTGCAACAGATGTCCCCTTCTCCAAAAATGTACTCTATGGGACCTTAATGTTGCAACCACACACAAGTTGACCTGCTGTGAGGAGAAAACAAGTTAGTACATTTCAAACATGAAAAAGGTCATTTTAAAATCAACATGCAAATCCAAAATACCAAAAGTATAAAACACAAAAAATGCTTACCATGGAAAGAAAACGTATCGTGCACCGCTCCCTCCTCCCGCCCTGTGGTGCAACAGATGTCCCCTTCTCCAAAAATGTACTCAATGGGACCGTAATGTTGCAACCACACACAAGTTGACCTGCTGTGAGGAAAAAACGAGTTAGTACATTTCAAACATGAAAAAGGTCATTTTAAAATCAACATGAAAAACCAAAATACCAAAAGTATAAAACACAAAAAATGCTTACCATGGAAAGAAAACGTATCGTGGAACGCGCCCTCCTCCCGCCCTGTGGTGCAACAGATGTCCCTTTCGCCAAAAATGTACTCAATGGGACCGTAATGTTGCAACCACACACAAGTTGACCTGCTGTGACGAAAAAACGAGTTAGTACATTTCAAACATGAAAAAGGTCATTTTAAAATCAACATGAAAAACCAAAATACCAAAAGTATAAAACCCAAAAAATGCTTACCATGGAAAGAAAACGTATCGTGCACTGCTCCCTCCTCCCGACCTGTGGTGCAACAGATGTCCCCTACTCCAAAAATGTACTCAATGGGACCGTAATGTTGCAACCACACACAAGTTGACCTGCTGTGAGGAAAAAACGAGTTAGTACATTTCAAACATGAAAAAGGTCATTTTAAAATCAACATGAAAAACCAAAATACCAAAAGTATAAAACCCAAAAAATTCTTACCATCGAAAGAAAACGTATCGTGCACCGCTCCCTCCTCCCGCCCTGTGGTGCAACAGATGTCCCCTTCTCCAAAAATGTACTCAATGGGACCGTAATGTTGCAACCACACACAAGTTGACCTCCTGTGACGAAAAAACGAGTTAGTACATTTCAAACATGAAAAAGGTCATTTTAAAATCAACATGAAAAACCAAAATACCAAAAGTATAAAACACAAAAAATGCTTACCATGGAAAGAAAACGTATCGTGGAACGCGCCCTCCTCCCGCCCTGTCGTGCTAAAGATGTCCCTTTCGCCAAAAATGTACTCAATGGGACCGTAATGTTGCAACCACACACAAGTTGACCTGCTGTGACGAAAAAACGAGTTAGTACATTTCCAACATGAAAAAGGTCATTTTAAAATCAACACGAAAAACCAAAATACCAAAAGTATAAAACCCAAAAAATTCTTACCATCGAAAGAAAACGTATCGTGCACCGCTCCCTCCTCCCGCCCTGTGGTGCAACAGATGTCCCGTTCGCCAAAAATGTACTCAATGGGACCGTAATGTTGCAACCACACACAAGTTGACCTGCTGTGACGAAAAAACGAGTTAGTACATTTCAAACATGAAAAAGGTCATTTTAAAATCAACATGAAAAACCAAAATACCAAAAGTATAAAACAAAAAATGCATACCATGGAAAGTAAACGTATCGTGCACTGCTCCCTCCTCCCGCCCTGTGGTGCAACAGATGTCCTCTTTTCCAAAAATGTACTGAATGCGACCGTAATGTTGCAACCACACACAAGTTGACCTTCTGTGAGGAAAAAACGAGCTAGTACATTTCAAACATGAAAAAGGTAATTTTAAAATCAACATGCAAATCCAAAATACCAAAAGCATAAAACACAAAAAAATTGTTACCATGGAAAGAAAACGCATCGTGCACCGCTCCCTCCTCCCGCCCTGTGGTGCAACAGATGTCCCCTTCTCCAAAAATGTACTCTATGGGACCTTAATGTTGCAACCACACACAAGTTGACCTGCTGTGAGGAGAAAACAAGTTAGTACATTTCAAACATGAAAAAGGTCATTTTAAAATCAACATGCAAATCCAAAATACCAAAAGTATAAAACACAAAAAATGCTTACCATGGAAAGAAAACGTATCGTGCACCGCTCCCTCCTCCCGCCCTGTGGTGCAACAGATGTCCCCTTCTCCAAAAATGTACTCAATGGGACCGTAATGTTGCAACCACACACAAGTTGACCTGCTTTGAGGAAAAAACGAGTTAATACATTTCAAACATGAAAAAGGTCATTTTAAAATCAACATGCAAATCCAAAATACCAAAAGTATAAAACACAAAAAAATTCTTACCACGGAAAGAAAAGTTATCGTGCACCGCTCCCTCCTACCGCCCTGTGGTGCAACAGTTGTCCCCTTCTCCAAAAATGTACTCAATGGGACCGTAATGTTGCAACCACACACAAGTTGACTTGCTGTGACGAAAAAACGAGTTAGTACATTTCAAACATGAAAAAGGTCATTTTAAAATCAACATGCAAATCCAAAATACCAAAAGTATAAAACACAAAAAAATTCTTACCATGGAAGGAAATCGTATCGTGCACCACTCCCTCCTCCCGCCCTGTGGTGCAACAGATGTCCCCTTCTCCAAAAATGTACTCAATGGGACCGTAATGTTGCAACCACACACAAGTTGACCTGCTGTGAGGAAAAAACGAGTTAGTACATTTCAAACATGAAAAAGGTCATTTTAAAATCAACATGCAAATCCAAAATACCAAAAGTATAAAACACAAAAAAAATCTTACCATGGAAAGAAAACGTATCTTGCACCGCTCCCTCCTCCCGCCCTGTGGTGCAACAGATGTCCCTTTCGCCTAAAATGTACTCAATGGGACCGTAATGTTGCAACCACACACAAGTTCACCTGCTGTGAGGAGAAAACGAGTTAGTACATTTCAAACATGAAAAAGGTCATTTTAAAATCAACATGAAAAACCAAAATACAAAAAGTATAAAACCCAAAGAATGCTTACCATGGAAAGAAAACGTATCGTGCACCACTCCCTCCTCCCGCCCTGTGGTGCAACAGATGTCCCCTTCTCCAAAAATGTACTCAATGGGACCGTAATGTTGCAACCACACACAAGTTGACCTGCTGTGAGGAAAAAACGAGTTAGTACATTTCAAACATGAAAAAGGTCATTTTAAAATCAACATGCAAATCCAAAATACCAAAAGTATAAAACACAAAAAAAATCTTACCATGGAAAGAAAACGTATCTTGCACCGCTCCCTCCTCCCGCCCTGTGGTGCAACAGATGTCCCTTTCGCCTAAAATGTACTCAATGGGACCGTAATGTTGCAACCACACACAAGTTCACCTGCTGTGAGGAGAAAACGAGTTAGTACATTTCAAACATGAAAAAGGTCATTTTAAAATCAACATGAAAAACCAAAATACAAAAAGTATAAAACCCAAAGAATGCTTACCATGGAAAGAAAACGTATCGTGCACCACTCCCTCCTCCCGCCCTGTGGTGCAACAGATGTCCCCTTCTCCAAAAATGTACTCAATGGGACCGTAATGTTGCAACCACACACAAGTTGACCTACTGTGAGGAGAAAACGAGTTGGAACATTTCTAACATGAAAAAGGTCATTTTAAAATCAACATGAAAAACCAAAATACCAAAAGTATAAAACACAAAAAATGCTTACCATGGAAAGAAAACGTATCGTGGAACGCGCCCTCCTCCCGCCCTGTGGTGCAACAGATGTCCCTTTCGCCAAAAATGTACTCAATGGGACCGTAATGTTGCAACCACACACAAGTTGACCTGCTGTGACGAAAAAACGAGTTAGTACATTTCAAACATGAAAAAGGTCATTTTAAAATCAACATGAAAAACCAAAATACCAAAAGTATAAAACCCAAAAAATGCTTACCATGGAAAGAAAACGTATCGTGCACTGCTCCCTCCTCCCGACCTGTGGTGCAACAGATGTCGCCTACTCCAAAAATGTACTCAATGGGACCGTAATGTTGCAACCACACACAAGTTGACCTGCTGTGAGGAAAAAACGAGTTAGTACATTTCAAACATGAAAAAGGTCATTTTAAAATCAACATGAAAAACCAAAATACCAAAAGTATAAAACCCAAAAAATTCTTACCATCGAAAGAAAACGTATCGTGCACCGCTCCCTCCTCCCGCCCTGTGGTGCAACAGATGTCCCCTTCTCCAAAAATGTACTCAATGGGACCGTAATGTTGCAACCACACACAAGTTGACCTCCTGTGACGAAAAAACGAGTTAGTACATTTCAAACATGAAAAAGGTCATTTTAAAATCAACATGAAAAACAAAAATACCAAAAGTATAAAACACAAAAAATGCTTACCATGGAAAGAAAACGTATCGTGGAACGCGCCCTCCTCCCGCCCTGTCGTGCTAAAGATGTCCCTTTCGCCAAAAATGTACTCAATGGGACCGTAATGTTGCAACCACACACAAGTTGACCTGCTGTGACGAAAAAACGAGTTAGTACATTTCAAACATGAAAAAGGTCATTTTAAAATCAACACGAAAAACCAAAATACCAAAAGTATAAAACCCAAAAAATTCTTACCATCGAAAGAAAACGTATCGTGCACCGCTCCCTCCTCCCGCCCTGTGGTGCAACAGATGTCCCGTTCGCCAAAAATGTACTCAATGGGACCGTAATGTTGCAACCACACACAAGTTGACCTGCTGTGAGGAAAAAACGAGTTAGTACATTTCAAACATGAAAAAGGTCATTTTAAAATCAACATGAAAAACCAAAATACCAAAAGTATAAAACACAAAAAATGCATACCATGGAAAGTAAACGTATCGTGCACTGCTCCCTCCTCCCGCCCTGTGGTGCAACAGATGTCCTCTTTTCCAAAAATGTACTCAATGGGACCGTAATGTTGCAACCACACACAAGTTGACCTTCTGTGAGGAAAAAACGAGCTAGTACATTTCAAACATGAAAAAGGTCATTTTAAAATCAACATGCAAATCCAAAATACCAAAAGCATAAAACACAAAAAAATTGTTACCATGGAAAGAAAACGTATCGTGCACCGCTCCCTCCTCCCGCCCTGTGGTGCAACAGATGTCCCCTTCTCCAAAAATGTACTCAATGGGACCGTAATGTTGCAACCACACACAAGTTGAAGTGCTGTGAGGAAAAAACGAGTTAGTACATTTCAAACATGAAAAAGGTCATTTTAAAATCAACATGCAAATCCAAAATACCAAAAGTATAAAACACTAAAAAAATTCTTACCATGGAAAGAAAACGTATCGTGCACCGCTCCCTCCTCACGCCCTATGGTGCAACAGATGTCCCCTTCTCCAAAAATGTACTCAATGGGACCGTAATGTTGCAACCACACACAAGTTGACCTGCTGTGAGGAAAAAATGAGTTAGTACATTTCAAACATGAAAAAGGTCATTTTAAAATCAACATGAAAAACCAAAATACCAAAAGTATAAAACCCAAAAAATGCATACCATGGAAAGTAAACGTATCGTGCACTGCTCCCTCCACCCGCCCTGTGGTGCAACAGATGCCCTCTTTTCCAAAAATGTACTCAATGGGACCGTAATGTTGCAACCACACACAAGTTGACCTGCTGTGAGGAAAAAACGAGTTAGTACATTTCAAACATGAAATAGGTAATTTTAAAATCAACATGCAAATCCAAAATACCAAAAGCATAAAACACAAAAAAATTGTTACCATGGAAAGAAAACGTATCGTGCACCGCTCCCTCCTCCCGCCCTGTGGTGCAACAGATGTCCCCTTCTCCAAAAATGTACTCAATGGGACCGTAATGTTGCAACCACACACAAGTTGACCTGCTGTGACGAAAAAACGAGTTAGTACATTTCAAACATGAAAAAGTTCATTTTAAAATCAACATGAAAAACCAAAATACCAAAAGTATAAAACCCAAAAAATGCTTACCGTGGAAAGAAAACGTATCGTGCACCGCTCCCTCCTCCCACCCTGTGGTGCAACAGATGTCCCCTTCTCCAAAAATGAACTCAATGGGACCGTAATGTTGCAACCACACACAAGTTGACCTGCTGTGAGGAAAAAACGTGTTAGTACATTTCAAACATCCAAAAGGTCATTTTAAAATCAACATGAAAAACCAAAATACCAAAAGTATAAAACCCAAAAAATGCTTACCATGGAAAGAAAACGTATCGTGCACCGCTCCCTCCTCCCGCCCTGTGGTGCAAAGGATGTCCCCTTCTCCAAAAATGTACTCAATGGGACCGTAATGTTGCAACCACACACAAGTTGACCTGCTGTGAGGAAAAAACGAGTTAGTACATTTCAAACATGAAAAAGGTCATTTTAAAATCAACATGAAAAACCAAAATGCCAAAAGTATAAAACCCAAAATATGCTTACCACGGAAAGAAAACGTATCGTGCACCGCTCCCTCCTCCCGCCCTGTGGTGCAACAGATGTCCCCTTCTCCAAAAATGTACTCAATGGGACCGTAATGTTGCAACCACACACAAGTTGACCTGCTGTGAGGAAAAAACGAGTTAGTACATTTCAAACATGAAAAAGGTCATTTTAAAATCAACATGAAAAACCAAAATACAAAAAGTATAAAACCCAAAAAATGCTTACCACGGAAAGAAAACGTATTGTGCACCGCTCCCTCCTACCGCCCCGTGGTGCAACAGATGTCCCCTTCTCCAAAAATGTACTCAATGGGACCGTAATGTTGCAACCACACACAAGTTGAACTGCTGTGACGAAAAAACGAGTTAGTACATTTCAAACAGGAAAAAGGTCATTTTAAAATCAACATGAAAAACCAAAATACCAAAAGTATAAAACCCAAAAAATGCTTACCATGGAAAGAAAACGTATCGTGCACCACTCCCTCCTGCCGCCCTGTGGTGCAACAGATGTCCCTTCTCCAAAAATGTACTCAATGGGACCGTAATGTTGCAACCACACACTAGTTGACCTGCTGTGAGGAAAAAACGAGTTAGCACATTTCAAACATGAAAAAGGTCATTTTAAAATCAACATGAAAAACCAAAATACCAAAAGTATAAAACCCAGAAAATGCTTACCATGGAAAGAAAACGTATCGTGCACCGCTCCCTCCTCCCGCCCTGTGGTGCAACAGATGTCCCCTTCTCCAAAAATGTACTCAATGGGACCGTAATGTTGCAACCACACACAAGTTGAAGTGCTGTGAGGAAAAAACGAGTTAGTACATTTCAAACATGAAAAAGGTCATTTTAAAATCAACATGAAAAACCAAAATACCAAAAGTATAAAACCCAAAAAATGCTTACCATGGAAAGAAAACATATCGTGCACTGCTCCCTCCTCCCGCCCTGTGGTGCAACAGATTTCCCCTTCTCCAAAAATGTAATCAATGGGACCGTAATGTTGCAACCACACACAAGTTGACCTGATGTGAGGAAAAAACGAGTTAGTACATTTCAAACATGAAAAAGGTCATTTTAAAATCAACATGAAAAACCAAAATACCAAAAGTATAAAATCCAAAAAATGCTTACCATGGAAAGCAAACATATCGTGCACCGCTCCCTCCTCCCGCCCTGTGGTGCAACAGATGTCCCCTTCTCCAAAAATGTACTCAATGGGACCGTAATGTTGCAACCACACACAAGTTGAACTGCTGTGACGAAAAAACGAGTTAGTACATTTCAAACAGGAAAAAGGTCATTTTAAAATCAACATGAAAAACCAAAATACCAAAAGTATAAAACACAAAAAATGCTTACCATGGAAAGAAAACGTATCGTGCACCACTCCCTCCTGCCGCCCTGTGGTGCAACAGATGTCCCTTCTCCAAAAATGTACTCAATGGGACCGTAATGTTGCAACCACACACTAGTTGACCTGCTGTGAGGAAAAAACGAGTTAGCACATTTCAAACATGAAAAAGGTCATTTTAAAATCAACATGAAAAACCAAAATACCAAAAGTATAAAACCCAGAAAATGCTTACCATGGAAAGAAAACGTATCGTGCACCGCTCCCTCCTCCCGCCCTGTGGTGCAAAGGATGTCCCCTTCGCAAAAAATGTACTCAATGGGACCGTAATGTTGCAACCACACACAAGTTGACCTGCTGTGAGGAAAAAACGAGTTAGTACATTTCAAACATGAAAAAGGTCATTTTAAAATCAACATGAAAAACCAAAATGCCAAAATAATAAAACCCAAAAAGTGCTTACCATGGAAAGAAAACGTATCGTGCACCGCTCCCTCCTCCCGCCCTGTGGTGCAACAGATGTCCCCTTCTCCAAAAATGTACTCAATGGGACCGTAATGTTGCAACCACACACAAGTTGACCTGCTGTGAGGAAAAAACGAGTTAGTACATTTCAAACATGAAAAAGGTCATTTTAAAATCAACTTGAAAAACCAAAATACCAAAAGTATAAAACCCAAAAAATGCTTACCATGGAAAGAAAACGTATCGTGCACCGCTCCCTCCTACCGCCCCGTGGTGCAACAGATGTCCCCTTCTCCAAAAATGTACTCAATGGGACCGTAATGTTGCAACCACACACAAGTTGAACTGCTGTGACGAAAAAACGAGTTAGTACATTTCAAACATGAAAAAGGTCATTTTAAAATCAACATGCAAATCCAAAATACCAAAAGTATAAAACACAAAAAAAATTCTTACCATGGAAAGAAAACGTATCGTGCACCGCTCCCTCCTCACGCCCTATGGTGCAACAGATGTCCCCTTCTCCAAAAATGTACTCAATGGGACGGTAATGTTGCAACCACACACAAGTTGACCTGCTGTGAGGGAAAAATGAGTTAGTACATTTCAAACATGAAAAAGGTCATTTTAAAATCAACATGAAAAACCAAAATACCAAAAGTATAAAACCCAAAAAATGCATACCATGGAAAGTAAACGTATCGTGCACTGCTCCCTCCACCCGCCCTGTGGTGCAACAGATGTCCTCTTTTCCAAAAATGTACTCAATGGGACCGTAATGTTGCAACCACACACAAGTTGACCTGCTGTGAGGAAAAAACGAGTTAGTACATTTCAAACATGAAAAAGGTAATTTTAAAATCAACATGCAAATCCAAAATACCAAAAGCATAAAACACAAAAAAATTGTTACCATGGAAAGAAAACGTATCGTGCACCGCTCCCTCCTCCCGCCCTGTGGTGCAACAGATGTCCCCTTCTCCAAAAATGAACTCAATGGGACCGTAATGTTGCAACCACACACAAGTTGACCTGCTGTGAGGAAAAAACGTGTTAGTACATTTCAAACATCCAAAAGGTCATTTTAAAATCAACATGAAAAACCAAAATACCAAAAGTATAAAACCCAAAAAATGCTTACCATGGAAAGAAAACGTATCGTGCACCGCTCCCTCCTCCCGCCCAGTGGTGCAAAGGATGTCCCCTTCTCCAAAAATGTACTCAATGGGACCGTAATGTTGCAACCACACACAAGTTGACCTGCTGTGAGGAAAAAACGAGTTAGTACATTTCAAACATGAAAAAGGTCATTTTAAAATCAACATGAAAAACCAAAATGCCAAAAGTATAAAACCCAAAATATGCTTACCACGGAAAGAAAACGTATCGTGCACCGCTCCCTCCTCCCGCCCTGTGGTGCAACAGATGTCCCCTTCTCCAAAAATGTACTCAATGGGACCGTAATGTTGCAACCACACACAAGTTGACCTGCTGTGAGGAAAAAACGAGTTAGTACATTTCAAACATGAAAAAGGTCATTTTAAAATCAACATGAAAAACCAAAATACAAAAAGTATAAAACCCAAAAAATGCTTACCACGGAAAGAAAACGTATTGTGCACCGCTCCCTCCTACCGCCCCGTGGTGCAACAGATGTCCCCTTCTCCAAAAATGTACTCAATGGGACCGTAATGTTGCAACCACACACAAGTTGAACTGCTGTGACGAAAAAACGAGTTAGTACATTTCAAACAGGAAAAAGGTCATTTTAAAATCAACATGAAAAACCAAAATACCAAAAGTATAAAACCCAAAAAATGCTTACCATGGAAAGAAAACGTATCGTGCACCACTCCCTCCTCCCGGCCTGTGGTGCAACAGATGTCCCCTTCTCCAAAAATGTACTCAATGGGACCGTAATGTTGCAACCACACACTAGTTGACCTGCTGTGAGGAAAAAACGAGTTAGGACATTTCAAACATGAAAAAGGTCATTTTAAAATCAACATGAAAAACCAAAATACCAAAAGTATAAAACCCAGAAAATGCTTAGCATGGAAAGAAAACGTATCGTGCACCGCTCCCTCCTCCCGCCCTGTGGTGCAAAGGATGTCCCCTTCGCAAAAAATGTACTCAATGGGACCGTAATGTTGCAACCACACACAAGTTGACCTGCTGTGAGGAAAAAACGAGTTAGTACATTTCAAACATGAAAAAGGTCATTTTAAAATCAACATGAAAAACCAAAATGCCAAAATAATAAAACCCAAAAAGTGCTTACCATGGAAAGAAAACGTATCGTGCACCGCTCCCTCCTCCCGCCCTTTGGTGCAACAGATGTCCCCTTCTCCAAAAATGTACTCAATGGGACCGTAATGTTGCAGCCACACACAAGTTGACCTGCTGTGAGGAAAAAACGAGTTAGTACATTTCAAACATGAAAAAGGTCATTTTAAAATCAACATGAAAAACCAAAATACCAAAAGTATAAAACCCAAAAAATGCTTACCATGGAAAGAAAACGTATCGTGCACCGCTCCCTCCTACCGCCCCGTGGTGCAACAGATGTCCCCTTCTCCAAAAATGTACTCAATGGGACCGTAATGTTGCAACCACACACAAGTTGAACTGCTGTGACGAAAAAACGAGTTAGTACATTTCAAACATGAAAAAGGTCATTTTAAAATCAACATGAAAAACCAAAATACCAAAAGTATAAAACCCAAAAAATGCTTACCATGGACAGAAAACATATCGTGCACCGCTCCCTCCTCCCGCCCTGTGGTGCAACAGATGTCCCCTTCTCCAAAAATGTACTCAATGGGACCGTAATGTTGCAACCACACACAAGTTGACCTGCTGTGAGGAAAAAAACGTGTTAGTACATTTCAAACATGAAAAAGGTCATTTTAAAATCAACATGAAAAACCAAAATACCAAAAGTATAAAACCCAAAAAATGCTTACCATGGAAAGAAAACGTATCATGCACCGCTCCCTCCTCCCTCCCTGTGGTGCAACAGATGTCCCCTTCTCCAAAAATGTACTCAATGGGACCGTAATATTACAACCACACACAAGTTGACCTGCTGTGAGGAAAAAATGAGTTAGTACATTCAAACATGAAAAAGGTCACTTTAAAATCAACATGAAAAACCAAAATACCAAAAGTATAAAACCCAAAAAATGCTTACCATGAAAAGAAAACGTATCGTGCACGGCTCCCTCCTACCGCCCTGTGGTGCAAAGGATGTCCCCTTAGCAAAATATGTACTCAATGGGACCGTAATGTTGCAACCACACACAAGTTGACCTGCTGTGAGGAAAAAACGAGTTAGTACATTTCAAACATGAAGAAGGTCATTTTAAAATCAACATGAAAAACCAAAATACCAAAAGTATTAAACCCAAAAAATGCTTACCATGGAAGGAAAACGTATCGTGCACCGCTCCCTCCTCCCGCCCTGTGGTGCAACAGATGTCCCCTTCACCAAAAATGTACTCAATGGGACCGTAATGTTGCAACCACACACAAGTTGACCTGCTGTGAGGCAAAAACGAGTTAGTACATTTCAAACATGAAAAAGGTCATTTTAAAATCAACATGAAAAACCAAAATACCAAAAGTATGAAACCCAAAAAATGCTTACCATCGAAAGAAAAGGTATCGTGCACCGCTCCCTCCTCCCGCCCTGTGGTGCAACAGATGTCCCCTTCTCCAAAAATATACTCAATGGGACCGTAATGTTGCAACCTCACACAAGTTGACCTGCTGTGAGAAAGAAAACGTGTTATTACATTTCAAACATGAAAAAGGTCATTTCAAAATCAACATGAAAAACCAAAATACCAAAAGTATAAAACCCAAGAAATGCTTACCATGGAAAGAAAACGTATCGTGCACCGCTCCCTCCTCCCGCCCTGTGGTGCAACAGATGTCCCCTTCTCCAAAAATGTACTCAATGGGACCGTAATGTTGCAACCACACACAAGTTGACCTGCTGTGAGGAAAAAACGTGTTAGTACATTTCAAACATGAAAAAGGTCATCTTAAAATCAACATGAAAAACCAAAATACCAAAAGTATAAAACCCAAAAATAGCTTACCATGGAAAGAAAACGTATCGCGCACCGCTCCCTCCTCACGCCCTGTGGTGCAACAGATGTCCCCTTCTCCAAAAATGTACTCAATGGGACCGTAATGTTGCAACCACACACAAGTTGACCTGCTGTGAGGCAGAAACGAGTTAGTACATTTCAAACATGAAAAAGGTCATTTTAAAATCAACATGAAAAACCAAAATACCAAAAGTATAAAACCCAAAAAATGCTTACCATGGACAGAAAACATATCGTGCACCGCTCCCTCCTCCCGCCCTGTGGTGCAACAGATGTCCCCTTCTCCAAAAATGTACTCAATGGGACCGTAATGTTGCAACCACACACAAGTTGACCTGCTGTGAGGAAAAAACGAGTTAGTACATTTCAAACATGAAAAAGGTCATTTTAAAATCAACATGAAAAACCAAAATACCAAAAGTATAAAACCCAAAAAATGCTTACCATGGAAAGAAAACATATCGTGCACCGCTCCCTCCTCCCGCCCTGTGGTGCAACAGATGTCCCCTTCTCCAAAAATGTACTCAATGGGACCGTAATGTTGCAACCACACACAAGTTGACCTGCTGTGAGGAAAAAACGAGTTAGTACATTTCAAACATGAAGAAGGTGATTTTAAAATCAACATGAAAAACCAAAGTACCAAAAGTATAAAACCCAAAAAATGCTTACCATGGAAAGAAAACGTATCGTGCACCGCTCCCTCCTCCCGCCCTGTGTGCAACAGATGTCCCCTTCTCCAAAAATGTACTCAATGGGACCGTAATGTTGCAACCACACACAAGTTGAACTGCTGTGAGGCAGAAACGAGTTAGTACATTTCAAACATGAAAAAGGTCATTTTAAAATCAACATGAAAAACCAAAATACCAAAAGTATAAAACACAAAAAATGCTTACCATGGAAAGAAAACATATCGTGCACCGCTCCCTCCTCCCGCCCTGTGGTGCAACAGATGTCCCCTTCTCCAAAAATGTACTCAATGGGACCGTAATGTTGCAACCACACACAAGTTGACCTGCTGTGAGGAAAAAACGAGTTAGTACATTTCAAACATGAAAAAGGTCATTTTAAAATCAACATGAAAAACCAAAGTACCAAAAGTATAAAACCCAAAAAATGCTTACCATGGAAAGAAAACGTATCGTGCACAGCTCTCTCCTCCCGCCCTGTGGTGCAACAGATGTCCCTTTCGCCAAAAATGTACTCAATGGGACCGTAATGTTGCAACCACACACAAGTTGACCTGCTGTGAGGAAAAATCGAGTTAGTACATTTCAAAAATGAAAAAGGTCATTTTAAAATCAACATGAAAAACCAAAATACCAAAAGTATAAAACCCAAAATATGCTTACCATTGAAAGAAAACGTATCGTGCACCGCTCCCTCCTCCCGCCCTGTGGTGCAACAGATGTCCCCTTCTCCAAAAATGTACTCAATGGGACCGTAATGTTGCAACCACACACAAGTTGACCTGCTGTGAGGAAAAAACGAGTTAGTACATTTCAAACATGAAAAAGGTCATTTTAAAATCAACATGAAAAACCAAAATACCAAAAGTATAAAACCCAAAAAATGCTTACCATGGAAAGAAAACGTATCGTGCACCGCTCCCTCCTACCGCCCTGTGGTGCAACAGATGTCCCCTTCTCCAAAAATGTACTCAATGGGACCGTAATGTTGCAACCACACACAAGTTGACCTGCTGTGAGGAAAAAAACGTGTTAGTACATTTCAAACATGAAAAAGGTCATTTTAAAATCAACATGAAAAACCAAAATTCCAAAAGTATAAAACACAAAAAATGCTTACCATTGAAAGAAAACGTATCGTGCACCGCTCCCTCCTCCCGCCCTGTGGTGCAACAGATGTCCCCTTCTCCAAAAATGTACTCAATGGGACCGTAATGTTGCAACCACACACAAGTTGAAGTGCTGTGAGGAAAAAACGAGTTAGTACATTTCAAACATGAAAAAGGTCATTTTAAAATCAACATGAAAAACCAAAATACCAAAAGTATAAAACCCAAAAAATGCTTACCATGGAAAGAAAACATATCGTGCACTGCTCCCTCCTCCCGCCCTGTGGTGCAACAGATTTCCCCTTCTCCAAAAATGTACTCAATGGGACCGTAATGTTGCAACCACACACAAGTTGACCTGATGTGAGGAAAAAACGAGTTAGTACATTTCAAACATGAAAAAGGTCATTTTAAAATCAACATGAAAAACCAAAATACCAAAAGTATAAAATCCAAAAAATGCTTACCATGGAAAGCAAACATATCGTGCACCGCTCCCTCCTCCCGCCCTGTGGTGCAACAGATGTCCCCTTCTCCAAAAATGTACTCAATGGGACCGTAATGTTGCAACCACACACAAGTTGACCTGCTGTGAGGAAAAAACGAGTTAGTACATTTCAAACATGAAAAAGGTCGTTTTAAAATCAACATGAAAGACCAAAATACCAAAAGTATAAAACCCAAAAAATGCTTACCATCGAAAGAAAACGTATCGTGCACCGCTCCCTCCTCCCGCCCTGTGGTGCAACAGATGTCCCCTTCTCCAAAAATGTACTCAATGGGACCGTAATGTTGCAACCACACACAAGTTGACCTGCTGTGAGGAAAAAACGAGTTAGTACATTTCAAACATGAAAAAGGTCATTTTAAAATCAACATGAAAAACCAAAATAACAAAAGTATATAACCCAAAAAATGCTTAACATGGAAAGAAAACGTATCGTGCACCGCTCCCTCCTCCCTCCCTGTGGTGCAACAGATGTCCCTTCTCCAAAAATGTACTCAATGGGACCGTAATATTACAACCACACACAAGTTGACCTGCTGTGAGGAAAAAACGAGTTAGTACATATCAAACATGAAAAAGGTCATTTTAAAATCAACATGAAAAACCAAAATACCAAAAGTATAAAACCCAAAAAATGCTTACCATGGAAAGAAAACGTATCGTGCACAGCTCTCTCCTCCCGCCCTGTGGTGCAACAGATGTCCCTTTCGCCAAAAATGTACTCAATGGGACCGTAATGTTGCAACCACACACAAGTTGACCTGCTGTGAGGAAAAATCGAATGAGTACATTTCAAAAATGAAAAAGGTCATTTTAAAATCAACATGAAAAACCAAAATACCAAAAGTATAAAACCCAAAAAATGCTTACCATTGAAAGAAAACGTATCGTGCACCGCTCCCTCCTCCCGCCCTGTGGTGCAACAGATGTCCCCTTCTCCAAAAATGTACTCAATGGGACCGTAATGTTGCAACCACACACAAGTTGACCTGCTGTGAGGAAAAAACGAGTTAGTACATTTCAAACATGAAAAAGGTCATTTTAAAATCAACATGAAAAACCAAAATACCAAAACTATAAAACCCAAAAAATGCTTACCATGGAAAGAAAACGTATCGTGCACCGCTCCCTCCTACCGCCCTGTGGTGCAACAGATGTCCCCTTCTCCAAAAATGTACTCAATGGGACCGTAATGTTGCAACCACACACAAGTTGACCTGCTGTGAGGAAAAAAACGTGTTAGTACATTTCAAACATGAAAAAGGTCATTTTAAAATCAACATGAAAAACCAAAATACCAAAAGTATAAAACCCAAAAAATGCTTACCATTGAAAGAAAACGTATCGTGCACCGCTCCCTCCTCCCGCCCTGTGGTGCAACAGATGTCCCCTTCTCCAAAAATGTACTCAATGGGACCGTAATGTTGCAACCACACACAAGTTGAAGTGCTGTGAGGAAAAAACGAGTTAGTACATTTCAAACATGAAAAAGGTCATTTTAAAATCAACATGAAAAACCAAAATACCAAAAGTATAAAACCCAAAAAATGCTTACCATGGAAAGAAAACATATCGTGCACTGCTCCCTCCTCCCGCCCTGTGGTGCAACAGATTTCCCCTTCTCCAAAAATGTAATCAATGGGACCGTAATGTTGCAACCACACACAAGTTGACCTGATGTGAGGAAAAAACGAGTTAGTACATTTCAAACATGAAAAAGGTCATTTTAAAATCAACATGAAAAACCAAAATACCAAAAGTATAAAATCCAAAAAATGCTTACCATGGAAAGCAAACATATCGTGCACCGCTCCCTCCTCCCGCCCTGTGGTGCAACAGATGTCCCCTTCTCCAAAAATGTACTCAATGGGACCGTAATGTTGCAACCACACACAAGTTGAACTGCTGTGACGAAAAAACGAGTTAGTACATTTCAAACAGGAAAAAGGTCATTTTAAAATCAACATGAAAAACCAAAATACCAAAAGTATAAAACCCAAAAAATGCTTACCATGGAAAGAAAACGTATCGTGCACCACTCCCTCCTGCCGCCCTGTGGTGCAACAGATGTCCCTTCTCCAAAAATGTACTCAATGGGACCGTAATGTTGCAACCACACACTAGTTGACCTGCTGTGAGGAAAAAACGAGTTAGCACATTTCAAACATGAAAAAGGTCATTTTAAAATCAACATGAAAAACCAAAATACCAAAAGTATAAAACCCAGAAAATGCTTACCATGGAAAGAAAACGTATCGTGCACCGCTCCCTCCTCCCGCCCTGTGGTGCAAAGGATGTCCCCTTCGCAAAAAATGTACTCAATGGGACCGTAATGTTGCAACCACACACAAGTTGACCTGCTGTGAGGAAAAAACGAGTTAGTACATTTCAAACATGAAAAAGGTCATTTTAAAATCAACATGAAAAACCAAAATGCCAAAATAATAAAACCCAAAAAGTGCTTACCATGGAAAGAAAACGTATCGTGCACCGCTCCCTCCTCCCGCCCTGTGGTGCAACAGATGTCCCCTTCTCCAAAAATGTACTCAATGGGACCGTAATGTTGCAACCACACACAAGTTGACCTGCTGTGAGGAAAAAACGAGTTAGTACATTTCAAACATGAAAAAGGTCATTTTAAAATCAACTTGAAAAACCAAAATACCAAAAGTATAAAACCCAAAAAATGCTTACCATGGAAAGAAAACGTATCGTGCACCGCTCCCTCCTACCGCCCCGTGGTGCAACAGATGTCCCCTTCTCCAAAAATGTACTCAATGGGACCGTAATGTTGCAACCACACACAAGTTGAACTGCTGTGACGAAAAAACGAGTTAGTACATTTCAAACATGAAAAAGGTCATTTTAAAATCAACATGCAAATCCAAAATACCAAAAGTATAAAACACAAAAAAAATTCTTACCATGGAAAGAAAACGTATCGTGCACCGCTCCCTCCTCACGCCCTATGGTGCAACAGATGTCCCCTTCTCCAAAAATGTACTCAATGGGACGGTAATGTTGCAACCACACACAAGTTGACCTGCTGTGAGGGAAAAATGAGTTAGTACATTTCAAACATGAAAAAGGTCATTTTAAAATCAACATGAAAAACCAAAATACCAAAAGTATAAAACCCAAAAAATGCATACCATGGAAAGTAAACGTATCGTGCACTGCTCCCTCCACCCGCCCTGTGGTGCAACAGATGTCCTCTTTTCCAAAAATGTACTCAATGGGACCGTAATGTTGCAACCACACACAAGTTGACCTGCTGTGAGGAAAAAACGAGTTAGTACATTTCAAACATGAAAAAGGTAATTTTAAAATCAACATGCAAATCCAAAATACCAAAAGCATAAAACACAAAAAAATTGTTGCCATGGAAAGAAAACGTATCGTGCACCGCTCCCTCCTCCCGCCCTGTGGTGCAACAGATGTCCCCTTCTCCAAAAATGAACTCAATGGGACCGTAATGTTGCAACCACACACAAGTTGACCTGCTGTGAGGAAAAAACGTGTTAGTACATTTCAAACATCCAAAAGGTCATTTTAAAATCAACATGAAAAACCAAAATACCAAAAGTATAAAACCCAAAAAATGCTTACCATGGAAAGAAAACGTATCGTGCACCGCTCCCTCCTCCCGCCCAGTGGTGCAAAGGATGTCCCCTTCTCCAAAAATGTACTCAATGGGACCGTAATGTTGCAACCACACACAAGTTGACCTGCTGTGAGGAAAAAACGAGTTAGTACATTTCAAACATGAAAAAGGTCATTTTAAAATCAACATGAAAAACCAAAATGCCAAAAGTATAAAACCCAAAATATGCTTACCACGGAAAGAAAACGTATCGTGCACCGCTCCCTCCTCCCGCCCTGTGGTGCAACAGATGTCCCCTTCTCCAAAAATGTACTCAATGGGACCGTAATGTTGCAACCACACACAAGTTGACCTGCTGTGAGGAAAAAACGAGTTAGTACATTTCAAACATGAAAAAGGTCATTTTAAAATCAACATGAAAAACCAAAATACAAAAAGTATAAAACCCAAAAAATGCTTACCACGGAAAGAAAACGTATTGTGCACCGCTCCCTCCTACCGCCCCGTGGTGCAACAGATGTCCCCTTCTCCAAAAATGTACTCAATGGGACCGTAATGTTGCAACCACACACAAGTTGAACTGCTGTGACGAAAAAACGAGTTAGTACATTTCAAACAGGAAAAAGGTCATTTTAAAATCAACATGAAAAACCAAAATACCAAAAGTATAAAACCCAAAAAATGCTTACCATGGAAAGAAAACGTATCGTGCACCACTCCCTCCTCCCGGCCTGTGGTGCAACAGATGTCCCCTTCTCCAAAAATGTACTCAATGGGACCGTAATGTTGCAACCACACACTAGTTGACCTGCTGTGAGGAAAAAACGAGTTAGCACATTTCAAACATGAAAAAGGTCATTTTAAAATCAACATGAAAAACCAAAATACCAAAAGTATAAAACCCAGAAAATGCTTAGCATGGAAAGAAAACGTATCGTGCACCGCTCCCTCCTCCCGCCCTGTGGTGCAAAGGATGTCCCCTTCGCAAAAAATGTACTCAATGGGACCGTAATGTTGCAACCACACACAAGTTGACCTGCTGTGAGGAAAAAACGAGTTAGTACATTTCAAACATGAAAAAGGTCATTTTAAAATCAACATGAAAAACCAAAATGCCAAAATAATAAAACCCAAAAAGTGCTTACCATGGAAAGAAAACGTATCGTGCACCGCTCCCTCCTCCCGCCCTTTGGTGCAACAGATGTCCCCTTCTCCAAAAATGTACTCAATGGGACCGTAATGTTGCAGCCACACACAAGTTGACCTGCTGTGAGGAAAAAACGAGTTAGTACATTTCAAACATGAAAAAGGTCATTTTAAAATCAACATGAAAAACCAAAATACCAAAAGTATAAAACCCAAAAAATGCTTACCATGGAAAGAAAACGTATCGTGCACCGCTCCCTCCTACCGCCCCGTGGTGCAACAGATGTCCCCTTCTCCAAAAATGTACTCAATGGGACCGTAATGTTGCAACCACACACAAGTTGAACTGCTGTGACGAAAAAACGAGTTAGTACATTTCAAACATGAAAAAGGTCATTTTAAAATCAACATGAAAAACCAAAATACCAAAAGTATAAAACCCAAAAAATGCTTACCATGGACAGAAAACATATCGTGCACCGCTCCCTCCTCCCGCCCTGTGGTGCAACAGATGTCCCCTTCTCCAAAAATGTACTCAATGGGACCGTAATGTTGCAACCACACACAAGTTGAACTGCTGTGACGAAAAAACGAGTTAGTACATTTCAAACAGGAAAAAGGTCATTTTAAAATCAACATGAAAAACCAAAATACCAAAAGTATAAAACCCAAAAAATGCTTACCATGGAAAGAAAACGTATCGTGCACCACTCCCTCCTGCCGCCCTGTGGTGCAACAGATGTCCCTTCTCCAAAAATGTACTCAATGGGACCGTAATGTTGCAACCACACACTAGTTGACCTGCTGTGAGGAAAAAACGAGTTAGCACATTTCAAACATGAAAAAGGTCATTTTAAAATCAACATGAAAAACCAAAATACCAAAAGTATAAAACCCAGAAAATGCTTACCATGGAAAGAAAACGTATCGTGCACCGCTCCCTCCTCCCGCCCTGTGGTGCAAAGGATGTCCCCTTCGCAAAAAATGTACTCAATGGGACCGTAATGTTGCAACCACACACAAGTTGACCTGCTGTGAGGAAAAAACGAGTTAGTACATTTCAAACATGAAAAAGGTCATTTTAAAATCAACATGAAAAACCAAAATGCCAAAATAATAAAACCCAAAAAGTGCTTACCATGGAAAGAAAACGTATCGTGCACCGCTCCCTCCTCCCGCCCTGTGGTGCAACAGATGTCCCCTTCTCCAAAAATGTACTCAATGGGACCGTAATGTTGCAACCACACACAAGTTGACCTGCTGTGAGGAAAAAACGAGTTAGTACATTTCAAACATGAAAAAGGTCATTTTAAAATCAACTTGAAAAACCAAAATACCAAAAGTATAAAACCCAAAAAATGCTTACCATGGAAAGAAAACGTATCGTGCACCGCTCCCTCCTACCGCCCCGTGGTGCAACAGATGTCCCCTTCTCCAAAAATGTACTCAATGGGACCGTAATGTTGCAACCACACACAAGTTGAACTGCTGTGACGAAAAAACGAGTTAGTACATTTCAAACATGAAAAAGGTCATTTTAAAATCAACATGCAAATCCAAAATACCAAAAGTATAAAACACAAAAAAAATTCTTACCATGGAAAGAAAACGTATCGTGCACCGCTCCCTCCTCACGCCCTATGGTGCAACAGATGTCCCCTTCTCCAAAAATGTACTCAATGGGACGGTAATGTTGCAACCACACACAAGTTGACCTGCTGTGAGGGAAAAATGAGTTAGTACATTTCAAACATGAAAAAGGTCATTTTAAAATCAACATGAAAAACCAAAATACCAAAAGTATAAAACCCAAAAAATGCATACCATGGAAAGTAAACGTATCGTGCACTGCTCCCTCCACCCGCCCTGTGGTGCAACAGATGTCCTCTTTTCCAAAAATGTACTCAATGGGACCGTAATGTTGCAACCACACACAAGTTGACCTGCTGTGAGGAAAAAACGAGTTAGTACATTTCAAACATGAAAAAGGTAATTTTAAAATCAACATGCAAATCCAAAATACCAAAAGCATAAAACACAAAAAAATTGTTACCATGGAAAGAAAACGTATCGTGCACCGCTCCCTCCTCCCGCCCTGTGGTGCAACAGATGTCCCCTTCTCCAAAAATGAACTCAATGGGACCGTAATGTTGCAACCACACACAAGTTGACCTGCTGTGAGGAAAAAACGTGTTAGTACATTTCAAACATCCAAAAGGTCATTTTAAAATCAACATGAAAAACCAAAATACCAAAAGTATAAAACCCAAAAAATGCTTACCATGGAAAGAAAACGTATCGTGCACCGCTCCCTCCTCCCGCCCAGTGGTGCAAAGGATGTCCCCTTCTCCAAAAATGTACTCAATGGGACCGTAATGTTGCAACCACACACAAGTTGACCTGCTGTGAGGAAAAAACGAGTTAGTACATTTCAAACATGAAAAAGGTCATTTTAAAATCAACATGAAAAACCAAAATGCCAAAAGTATAAAACCCAAAATATGCTTACCACGGAAAGAAAACGTATCGTGCACCGCTCCCTCCTCCCGCCCTGTGGTGCAACAGATGTCCCCTTCTCCAAAAATGTACTCAATGGGACCGTAATGTTGCAACCACACACAAGTTGACCTGCTGTGAGGAAAAAACGAGTTAGTACATTTCAAACATGAAAAAGGTCATTTTAAAATCAACATGAAAAACCAAAATACAAAAAGTATAAAACCCAAAAAATGCTTACCACGGAAAGAAAACGTATTGTGCACCGCTCCCTCCTACCGCCCCGTGGTGCAACAGATGTCCCCTTCTCCAAAAATGTACTCAATGGGACCGTAATGTTGCAACCACACACAAGTTGAACTGCTGTGACGAAAAAACGAGTTAGTACATTTCAAACAGGAAAAAGGTCATTTTAAAATCAACATGAAAAACCAAAATACCAAAAGTATAAAACCCAAAAAATGCTTACCATGGAAAGAAAACGTATCGTGCACCACTCCCTCCTCCCGGCCTGTGGTGCAACAGATGTCCCCTTCTCCAAAAATGTACTCAATGGGACCGTAATGTTGCAACCACACACTAGTTGACCTGCTGTGAGGAAAAAACGAGTTAGCACATTTCAAACATGAAAAAGGTCATTTTAAAATCAACATGAAAAACCAAAATACCAAAAGTATAAAACCCAGAAAATGCTTAGCATGGAAAGAAAACGTATCGTGCACCGCTCCCTCCTCCCGCCCTGTGGTGCAAAGGACGTCCCCTTCGCAAAAAATGTACTCAATGGGACCGTAATGTTGCAACCACACACAAGTTGACCTGCTGTGAGGAAAAAACGAGTTAGTACATTTCAAACATGAAAAAGGTCATTTTAAAATCAACATGAAAAACCAAAATGCCAAAATAATAAAACCCAAAAAGTGCTTACCATGGAAAGAAAACGTATCGTGCACCGCTCCCTCCTCCCGCCCTTTGGTGCAACAGATGTCCCCTTCTCCAAAAATGTACTCAATGGGACCGTAATGTTGCAGCCACACACAAGTTGACCTGCTGTGAGGAAAAAACGAGTTAGTACATTTCAAACATGAAAAAGGTCATTTTAAAATCAACATGAAAAACCAAAATACCAAAAGTATAAAACCCAAAAAATGCTTACCATGGAAAGAAAACGTATCGTGCACCGCTCCCTCCTACCGCCCCGTGGTGCAACAGATGTCCCCTTCTCCAAAAATGTACTCAATGGGACCGTAATGTTGCAACCACACACAAGTTGAACTGCTGTGACGAAAAAACGAGTTAGTACATTTCAAACATGAAAAAGGTCATTTTAAAATCAACATGAAAAACCAAAATACCAAAAGTATAAAACCCAAAAAATGCTTACCATGGACAGAAAACATATCGTGCACCGCTCCCTCCTCCCGCCCTGTGGTGCAACAGATGTCCCCTTCTCCAAAAATGTACTCAATGGGACCGTAATGTTGCAACCACACACAAGTTGACCTGCTGTGAGGAAAAAAACGTGTTAGTACATTTCAAACATGAAAAAGGTCATTTTAAAATCAACATGAAAAACCAAAATACCAAAAGTATAAAACCCAAAAAATGCTTACCATGGAAAGAAAACGTATCATGCACCGCTCCCTCCTCCCTCCCTGTGGTGCAACAGATGTCCCCTTCTCCAAAAATGTACTCAATGGGACCGTAATATTACAACCACACACAAGTTGACCTGCTGTGAGGAAAAAATGAGTTAGTACATTCAAACATGAAAAAGGTCACTTTAAAATCAACATGAAAAACCAAAATACCAAAAGTATAAAACCCAAAAAATGCTTACCATGAAAAGAAAACGTATCGTGCACGGCTCCCTCCTACCGCCCTGTGGTGCAAAGGATGTCCCCTTAGCAAAATATGTACTCAATGGGACCGTAATGTTGCAACCACACACAAGTTGACCTGCTGTGAGGAAAAAACGAGTTAGTACATTTCAAACATGAAGAAGGTCATTTTAAAATCAACATGAAAAACCAAAATACCAAAAGTATAAAACCCAAAAAATGCTTACCATGGAAGGAAAACGTATCGTGCACCGCTCCCTCCTCCCGCCCTGTGGTGCAACAGATGTCCCCTTCTCCAAAAATGTACTCAATGGGACCGTAATGTTGCAACCACACACAAGTTGACCTGCTGTGAGGCAAAAACGAGTTAGTACATTTCAAACATGAAAAAGGTCATTTTAAAATCAACATGAAAAACCAAAATACCAAAAGTATGAAACCCAAAAAATGCTTACCATCGAAAGAAAAGGTATCGTGCACCGCTCCCTCCTCCCGCCCTGTGGTGCAACAGATGTCCCCTTCTCCAAAAATATACTCAATGGGACCGTAATGTTGCAACCTCACACAAGTTGACCTGCTGTGAGAAAGAAAACGTGTTATTACATTTCAAACATTGAAAAGGTCATTTCAAAATCAACATGAAAAACCAAAATACCAAAAGTATAAAACCCAAGAAATGCTTACCATGGAAAGAAAACGTATCGTGCACCGCTCCCTCCTCCCGCCCTGTGGTGCAACAGATGTCCCCTTCTCCAAAAATGTACTCAATGGGACCGTAATGTTGCAACCACACACAAGTTGACCTGCTGTGAGGAAAAAACGTGTTAGTACATTTCAAACATGAAAAAGGTCATCTTAAAATCAACATGAAAAACCAAAATACCAAAAGTATAAAACCCAAAAATAGCTTACCATGGAAAGAAAACGTATCGCGCACCGCTCCCTCCTCACGCCCTGTGGTGCAACAGATGTCCCCTTCTCCAAAAATGTACTCAATGGGACCGTAATGTTGCAACCACACACAAGTTGACCTGCTGTGAGGCAGAAACGAGTTAGTACATTTCAAACATGAAAAAGGTCATTTTAAAATCAACATGAAAAACCAAAATACCAAAAGTATAAAACCCAAAAAATGCTTACCATGGACAGAAAACATATCGTGCACCGCTCCCTCCTCCCGCCCTGTGGTGCAACAGATGTCCCCTTCTCCAAAAATGTACTCAATGGGACCGTAATGTTGCAACCACACACAAGTTGACCTGCTGTGAGGAAAAAACGAGTTAGTACATTTCAAACATGAAAAAGGTCATTTTAAAATCAACATGAAAAACCAAAATACCAAAAGTATAAAACCCAAAAAATGCTTACCATGGAAAGAAAACATATCGTGCACCGCTCCCTCCTCCCGCCCTGTGGTGCAACAGATGTCCCCTTCTCCAAAAATGTACTCAATGGGACCGTAATGTTGCAACCACACACAAGTTGACCTGCTGTGAGGAAAAAACGAGTTAGTACATTTCAAACATGAAGAAGGTGATTTTAAAATCAACATGAAAAACCAAAGTACCAAAAGTATAAAACCCAAAAAATGCTTACCATGGAAAGAAAACGTTTCGTGCACCGCTCCCTCCTCCCGCCCTGTGTGCAACAGATGTCCCCTTCTCCAAAAATGTACTCAATGGGACCGTAATGTTGCAACCACACACAAGTTGAACTGCTGTGAGGCAGAAACGAGTTAGTACATTTCAAACATGAAAAAGGTCATTTTAAAATCAACATGAAAAACCAAAATACCAAAAGTATAAAACACAAAAAATGCTTACCATGGAAAGAAAACATATCGTGCACCGCTCCCTCCTCCCGCCCTGTGGTCCAACAGATGTCCCCTTCTCCAAAAATGTACTCAATGGGACCGTAATGTTGCAACCACACACAAGTTGACCTGCTGTGAGGAAAAAACGAGTTAGTACATTTCAAACATGAAAAAGGTCATTTTAAAATCAACATGAAAAACCAAAATACCAAAAGTATAAAACCCAAAAAATGCTTACCATGGAAAGAAAACGTATCGTGCACAGCTCTCTCCTCCCGCCCTGTGGTGCAACAGATGTCCCTTTCGCCAAAAATGTACTCAATGGGACCGTAATGTTGCAACCACACACAAGTTGACCTGCTGTGAGGAAAAATCGAGTTAGTACATTTCAAAAATGAAAAAGGTCATTTTAAAATCAACATGAAAAACCAAAATACCAAAAGTATAAAACCCAAAATATGCTTACCATTGAAAGAAAACGTATCGTGCACCGCTCCCTCCTCCCGCCCTGTGGTGCAACAGATGTCCCCTTCTCCAAAAATGTACTCAATGGGACCGTAATGTTGCAACCACACACAAGTTGACCTGCTGTGAGGAAAAAACGAGTTAGTACATTTCAAACATGAAAAAGGTCATTTTAAAATCAACATGAAAAACCAAAATACCAAAACTATAAAACCCAAAAAATGCTTACCATGGAAAGAAAACGTATCGTGCACCGCTCCCTCCTACCGCCCTGTGGTGCAACAGATGTCCCCTTCTCCAAAAATGTACTCAATGGGACCGTAATGTTGCAACCACACACAAGTTGACCTGCTGTGAGGAAAAAAACGTGTTAGTACATTTCAAACATGAAAAAGGTCATTTTAAAATCAACATGAAAAACCAAAATTCCAAAAGTATAAAACACAAAAAATGCTTACCATTGAAAGAAAACGTATCGTGCACCGCTCCCTCCTCCCGCCCTGTGGTGCAACAGATGTCCCCTTCTCCAAAAATGTACTCAATGGGACCGTAATGTTGCAACCACACACAAGTTGAAGTGCTGTGAGGAAAAAACGAGTTAGTACATTTCAAACATGAAAAAGGTCATTTTAAAATCAACATGAAAAACCAAAATACCAAAAGTATAAAACCCAAAAAATGCTTACCATGGAAAGAAAACATATCGTGCACTGCTCCCTCCTCCCGCCCTGTGGTGCAACAGATTTCCCCTTCTCCAAAAATGTACTCAATGGGACCGTAATGTTGCAACCACACACAAGTTGACCTGATGTGAGGAAAAAACGAGTTAGTACATTTCAAACATGAAAAAGGTCATTTTAAAATCAACATGAAAAACCAAAATACCAAAAGTATAAAATCCAAAAAATGCTTACCATGGAAAGCAAACATATCGTGCACCGCTCCCTCCTCCCGCCCTGTGGTGCAACAGATGTCCCCTTCTCCAAAAATGTACTCAATGGGACCGTAATGTTGCAACCACACACAAGTTGACCTGCTGTGAGGAAAAAACGAGTTAGTACATTTCAAACATGAAAAAGGTCGTTTTAAAATCAACATGAAAGACCAAAATACCAAAAGTATAAAACCCAAAAAATGCTTACCATCGAAAGAAAACGTATCGTGCACCGCTCCCTCCTCCCGCCCTGTGGTGCAACAGATGTCCCCTTCTCCAAAAATGTACTCAATGGGACCGTAATGTTGCAACCACACACAAGTTGACCTGCTGTGAGGAAAAAACGAGTTAGTACATTTCAAACATGAAAAAGGTCATTTTAAAATCAACATGAAAAACCAAAATAACAAAAGTATATAACCCAAAAAATGCTTAACATGGAAGGAAAACGTATCGTGCACCGCTCCCTCCTCCCGCCCTGTGGTGCAACAGATGTCCCTTCTCCAAAAATGTACTCAATGGGACCGTAATATTACAACCACACACAAGTTGACCTGCTGTGAGGAAAAAACGAGTTAGTACATATCAAACATGAAAAAGGTCATTTTAAAATCAACATGAAAAACCAAAATACCAAAAGTATAAAACCCAAAAAATGCTTACCATGGAAAGAAAACGTATCGTGCACAGCTCTCTCCTCCCGCCCTGTGGTGCAACAGATGTCCCTTTCGCCAAAAATGTACTCAATGGGACCGTAATGTTGCAACCACACACAAGTTGACCTGCTGTGAGGAAAAATCGAATTAGTACATTTCAAAAATGAAAAAGGTCATTTTAAAATCAACATGAAAAACCAAAATACCAAAAGTATAAAACCCAAAAAATGCTTACCATTGAAAGAAAACGTATCGTGCACCGCTCCCTCCTCCCGCCCTGTGGTGCAACAGATGTCCCCTTCTCCAAAAATGTACTCAATGGGACCGTAATGTTGCAACCACACACAAGTTGACCTGCTGTGAGGAAAAAACGAGTTAGTACATTTCAAACATGAAAAAGGTCATTTTAAAATCAACATGAAAAACCAAAATACCAAAACTATAAAACCCAAAAAATGCTTACCATGGAAAGAAAACGTATCGTGCACCGCTCCCTCCTACCGCCCTGTGGTGCAACAGATGTCCCCTTCTCCAAAAATGTACTCAATGGGACCGTAATGTTGCAACCACACACAAGTTGACCTGCTGTGAGGAAAAAAACGTGTTAGTACATTTCAAACATGAAAAAGGTCATTTTAAAATCAACATGAAAAACCAAAATACCAAAAGTATAAAACCCAAAAAATGCTTACCATTGAAAGAAAACGTATCGTGCACCGCTCCCTCCTCCCGCCCTGTGGTGCAACAGATGTCCCCTTCTCCAAAAATGTACTCAATGGGACCGTAATGTTGCAACCACACACAAGTTGAAGTGCTGTGAGGAAAAAACGAGTTAGTACATTTCAAACATGAAAAAGGTCATTTTAAAATCAACATGAAAAACCAAAATACCAAAAGTATAAAACCCAAAAAATGCTTACCATGGAAAGAAAACATATCGTGCACTGCTCCCTCCTCCCGCCCTGTGGTGCAACAGATTTCCCCTTCTCCAAAAATGTAATCAATGGGACCGTAATGTTGCAACCACACACAAGTTGACCTGATGTGAGGAAAAAACGAGTTAGTACATTTCAAACATGAAAAAGGTCATTTTAAAATCAACATGAAAAACCAAAATACCAAAAGTATAAAATCCAAAAAATGCTTACCATGGAAAGCAAACATATCGTGTACCGCTCCCTCCTCCCGCCCTGTGGTGCAACAGATGTCCCCTTCTCCAAAAATGTACTCAATGGGACCGTAATGTTGCAACCACACACAAGTTGACCTGCTGTGAGGAAAAAACGAGTTAGTACATTTCAAACATGAAAAAGGTCGTTTTAAAATCAACATGAAAGACCAAAATACCAAAAGTATAAAACCCAAAAAATGCTTACCATCGAAAGAAAACGTATCGTGCACCGCTCCCTCCTCCCGCCCTGTGGTGCAACAGATGTCCCCTTCTCCAAAAATGTACTCAATGGGACCGTAATGTTGCAACCACACGCAAGTTGACCTGCTGTGAGGAAAAAACGAGTTAGTACATTTCAAACATGAAAAAGGTCATTTTAAAATCAACATGAAAAACCAAAATAACAAAAGTATATAACCCAAAAAATGCTTAACATGGAAAGAAAACGTATCGTGCACCGCTCCCTCCTCCCTCCCTGTGGTGCAATAGATGTCCCTTCTCCAAAAATGTACTCAATGGGACCGTAATATTACAACCACACACAAGTTGACCTGCTGTGAGGAAAAAACGAGTTAGTACATTCAAACATGAAAAAGGTCACTTTAAAATCAACATGAAAAACCAAAATACCAAAACTCTAAAACCCAAAAAATGCTTACCATGAAAAGAAAACGTATCGTGCACCGCTCCCTCCTACCGCCCTGTGGTGCAACAGATGTCCCCTTCTCCAAAAATGTACTCAATGGGACCGTAATGTTGCAACCACACACAAGTTGACCTGCTGTGAGGAAAAAACGAGTTAGTACATTTCAAACATGAAGAAGGTCATTTTAAAATCAACATGAAAAACCAAAATACCATAAGTATAAAACCCAAAAAATGCTTACCATGGAAGGAAAACGTATCGTGCACCGCTCCCTCCTCCCACCCTGTGGTGCAACAGATGTCCCCTTCTCCAAAAATGTACTCAATGGGACCGTAATGTTGCAACCACACACAAGTTGACCTGCTGTGAGGCAAAAACGAGTTAGTATATTTCAAACATGAAGAAGGTCATTTTAAAATCAACATGAAAAACCAAAATACCAAAAGTATGAAACCCAAAAAATGCTTACCATGGAAAGAAAACGTATCATGCACCGCTCCCTCCTCCCACCCTGTGGTGCAACAGATGTCCCCTTCTCCAAAAATGTACTCAATGGGACCGTAATATTACAACCACACACAAGTTGACCTGCTGTGAGGAAAAAACGAGTTAGTACATTCAAACATGAAAAAGGTCACTTTAAAATCAACATGAAAAACCAAAATACCAAAACTCTAAAACCCAAAAAATGCTTACCATGAAAAGAAAACGTATCGTGCACCGCTCCCTCCTACCGCCCTGTGGTGCAAAGGATGTCCCCTTAGCAAAAAATGTACTCAATGGGACCGTAATGTTGCAACCACACACAAGTTGACCTGCTGTGAGGAAAAAACGAGTTAGTACATTTCAAACATGAGAAACGTCATTTTAAAATCAACATGAAAAACCAAAATACCAAAAGTATAACACCCAAAAATAGCTTACCATGGAAAGAAAACGTATCGCGCACCGCTCCCTCCTCACGCCCTGCGGTGCAACAGATGTCCCCTTCTCCAAAAATGTACTCAATGGGACCGTAATGTTGCAACCACACACAAGTTGACCTGCTGTGAGGAAAAAACGAGTTAGTACATTTCAAACATGAAAAAGCTCATTTTAAAATCAACATGAAAAACAAAAATACCAAAAGTATAAAACCCAAAAAATGCTTACCATGGAAAGAAAACGTATCGTGCACCGCTCCCTCCTCCCGCCCTGTGGTGCAACAGATGTCCCCTTCTCCAAAAATGTACTCAATGGGACCGTAATGTTGCAACCACACACAAGTTGACCTGCTGTGAGGAAAAAACGAGTTAGTACATTTCAAACATGAAGAAGGTCATTTTAAAATCAACATGAAAAACCAAAGTACCAAAAGTATAAAACCCAAAAAATGCTTACCATGGAAAGAAAACGTATCGTGCACCGCTCCCTCCTCCCGCCCTGTGTGCAACAGATGTCCCCTTCTCCAAAAATGTACTCAATGGGACCATAATGTTGCAACCACACACAAGTTGACCTGCTGTGAGGCAGAAACGAGTTAGTACATTTCAAACATGAAAAAGGTCATTTTAAAATCAACATGAAAAACCAAAATACCAAAAGTATAAAACACAAAAAATTCTTACCATGGAAAGAAAACATATCGTGCACCGCTCCCTCCTCCCGCCCTGTGGTGCAACAGATGTCCCCTTCTCCAAAAATGTACTCAATGGGACCGTAATGTTGCAACCACACACAAGTTGACCTGCTGTGAGGAAAAAACGAGTTAGTACATTTCAAACATGAAAAAGGTCATTTTAAAATCAACATGAAAAACCAAAATACCAAAAGTATAAAACCCAAAAAATGCTTACCATGGAAAGAAAACATATCGTGCACCGCTCCCTCCTCCCGCCCTGTGGTGCAACAGATGTCCCCTTCTCCAAAAATGTACTCAATGGGACCGTAATGTTGCAACCACACACAAGTTGTCCTGCTGTGAGGAAAAAACGAGGTAGTACATTTCAAACATGAAAAAGGTCATTTTAAAATCAACATGAAAAACCAAAATACCAAAAGTATAAAACCCAAAAAATGCTTACCATGGAAAGAAAACGTATCGTGCACAGCTCCCTCCTCCCGCCCTGTGGTGCAACAGATGTCCCTTTCGCCAAAAATGTACTCAATGGGACCGTAATGTTGCAACCACACACAAGTTGACCTGCTGTGAGGAAAAATCGAGTTAGTACATTTCAAACATGAAAAAGGTCATTTTAAAATCAACATGAAAAACCAAAATACCAAAAGTATAAAACCCAAAAAATGCTTACCATTGAAAGAAAACGTATCGTGCACCGCTCCCTCCTCCCGCCCTGTGGTGCAACAGATGTCCCCTTCTCCAAAAATGTACTCAATGGGACCGTAATGTTGCAACCACACACAAGTTGACCTGCTGTGAGGAAAAAACGAGTTAGTACATTTCAAACATGAAAAAGGTCATTTTAAAATCAACATGAAAAACCAAAATACCAAAATTATAAAACCCAAAAAATGCTTACCATGGAAAGAAAACGTATCGTGCACCGCTCCCTCCTACCGCCCTGTGGTGCAACAGATGTCCCCTTCTCCAAAAATGTACTCAATGGGACCGTAATGTTGCAACCACACACAAGTTGACCTGCTGTGAGGAAAAAAACGTGTTAGTACATTTCAAACATGAAAAAGGTCATTTTAAAATCAACATGAAAAACCAAAATACCAAAAGTATAAAACCCAAAAAATGCTTACCATTGAAAGAAAACGTATCGTGCACCGCTCCCTCCTCCCGCCCTGTGGTGCAACAGATGTCCCCTTCTCCAAAAATGTACTCAATGGGACCGTAATGTTGCAACCACACACAAGTTGACCTGCTGTGAGGAAAAGACGAGTTAGTACATTTCAAACATGAAAAAGGTCATTTTAAAATCAACATGAAAAACCAAAATACCAAAAGTATAAAACCCAATAATAGCTTACCATCGAAAGAAAACGTATCGTGCACCGCTCCCTCCTCCCGCCCTGTGGTGCAACAGATGTCCCCTTCTCCAAAAATGTACTCAATGGGACCGCATTGTTGCAACCACACACAAGTTGACCTGCTGTGAGAAAAAAAACGTGTTAGTACATTTCAAACATGAAAAAGGTCATTTTAAAATCAACATGAAAAACCAAAATACTAAAAGTATAAAACCCAAAAAATGCTTACCATCGAAAGAAAACGTATCGTGCACCGCTCCCTCCTCCCGCCCTGTGGTGCAACAGATGTCCCCTTGTCCAAAAATGTACTCAATGGGACCGTAATGTTGCAACCACACACAAGTTGACCTGATGTGAGGAAAAAACGAGTTAGTACATTTCAAACATGAAAAAGGTCATTTTAAAATCAACATGAAAAAACCAAAATACCAAAAGTATAAAACACAAAAAATGCTTACCATGGAAAGAAAACATATCGTGCACTGCTCCCTCCTCCCGCCCTGTGGTGCAACAGATGTCCCCTTCTCCAAAAATGTACTCAATGGGACCGTAATGTTGCAACCACACACAAGTTGACCTGATGTGAGGAAAAAACGAGTTAGTACATTTCAAACATGAAAAAGGTCATTTTAAAATCAACATGAAAAACCAAAATACCAAAAGTATAAAATCCAAAAAATGCTTACCATGGAAGGCAAACATATCGTGCACCGCTCCCTCCTCCCGCCCTGTGGTGCAACAGATGTCCCCTTCTCCAAAAATGTACTCAATGGGACCGTAATGTTGCAACTACACACAAGTTGACCTGCTGTGAGGAAAAAACGAGTTAGTACATTTCAAACATGAAAAAGGTCGTTTTAAAATCAACATGAAAGACCAAAATACCAAAAGTATAAAACCCAAAAAATGCTTACCATAGAAAGAAAACGTATCGTGCACCGCTCCCTCCTCCCGCCCTGTGGTGCAACAGATGTC
Source organism: Schistocerca nitens (assembly GCF_023898315.1). Classification (NCBI taxonomy): domain Eukaryota; kingdom Metazoa; phylum Arthropoda; class Insecta; order Orthoptera; family Acrididae; genus Schistocerca; species Schistocerca nitens. The sequence continues at coordinate 136,509,661 of NC_064618.1, forward strand.
CCCTTCTCCAAAAATGTACTCAATGGGACCGTAATGTTGCAACCACACACAAGTTGACCTGCTGTGAGGAAAAAACGAGTTAGTACATTTCAAACATGAAAAAGGTCATTTTAAAATCAACATGAAAAACCAAAATACCAAAAGTATATAACCCAAAAAATGCTTACCATGGAAAGAAAACGTATCGTGCACCGCTCCCTCCTCCCTCCCTGTGGTGCAACAGATGTCCCCTTCTCCAAAAATGTACTCAATGGGACCGTAATATTACAACCACACACAAGTTGACCTGCCGTGAGGAAAAAACGAGTTAGTACATTCAAACATGAAAAAGGTCACTTTAAAATCAACATGAAAAACCAAAATACCAAAACTCTAAAACCCAAAAAATGCATACCATGAAAAGAAAACGTATCGTGCACCGCTCCCTCCTACCGCCCTGTGATGCAACAGATGTCCCCTTCTCCAAAAATGTACTCAATGGGACCGTAATGTTGCAACCACACACAAGTTGACCTGCTGTGAGGCAAAAACGAGTTAGTACATTTCAAACATGAAAAAGGTCATTTTAAAATCAACATGAAAAACCAAAATACCAAAAGTATGAAACCCAAAAAATGCTTACCATCGAAAGAAAAGGTATCGTGCAGCGCTCCCTCCTCCCGCCCTGTGGTGCAACAGATGTCCCCTTCTCCAAAAATGTACTCAATGGGACCGTAATGTTGCAACCTCACACAAGTTGACCTGCTGTGAGAAAAAAAACGTGTTATTACATTTCAAACATGAAAAAGGTCATTTTAAAATCAACATGAAAAACCAAAATAACTAAAGTTTAAAACCCAAAAAATGCTTACCATCGAAAGAAAACGTATCGTGCACCGCTCCCTCCTCCCGCCCTGTGGTGCAACAGATGTCCCCTTCTCCAAAAATGTACTCAATGGGACCGTAATGTTGCAACCACACACAAGTTGACCTGCTGTGAGGAAAAAACGTGTTAGTACATTTCAAACAAGAAAAAGGTCATTTTAAAATCAACATGAAAAACCAAAATACCAAAAGTATAAAACCCAAAAAATGCTTACCATCGAAAGAAAACGTATCGTGCACCGCTCCCTCCTCCCGCCCTGTGGTGCAACAGATGTCCCCTTCTCCAAAAATGTACTCAATGGGACCGTAATGTTGCAACCACACACAAGTTGACCTGCTGTGAGGAAAAAACGAGTTAGTACATTTCAAACATGAAAAAGTTCATTTTAAAATCAACGTGAAAAACCAAAATACCAAAAGTATAAAACCCAAAAAATGCTTACCATGGAAAGAAAACGTATCGTGCACCGCTCCCTCCTCACGCCCTGTGGTGCAACAGATGTCCCCTTCCCCAAAAATGTACTCAATGGGACCGTAATGTTGCAACCACACACAAGTTGACCTGCTGTGAGGAAAAAACGAGTTAGTACATTTCAAACATGAAAAAGGTCATTTTAAAATCAACATGAAAAACCAAAATACCAAAAGTATAAAACCCAAAAAATGCTTACCATGGAAAGAAAACGTATCGTGCACCGCTCCCTCCTCCCGCCCTGTGTGCAACAGATGTCCCCTTCCCCAAAAATTTACTCAATGGGACCGTAATGTTCCAACCACACACAAGTTGACCTGCTGTGAGGGAGAAACGAGTTAGTACATTTCAAACATGAAAAAGGTCATTTTAAAATCAACATGAAAAACCAAAATACCAAAAGTATAAAACACAAAAAATGCTTACCATGGAAAGAAAACATATCGTGCACCGCTCCCTCCTCCCGCCCTGTGGTGCAACAGATGTCCCCTTCTCCAAAAATGTACTCAATGGGACCGTAATGTTGCAACCACACACAAGTTGACCTGCTGTGAGGAAAAAACGAGTTAGTACATTTCAAACATGAAAAAGGTCATTCTAAAATCAACATGAAAAAACAAAATGCCAAAAGTATAAAACCCAAAAAATGCTTACCATGGAAAGAAAACATATCGTGCACCGCTCCCTCCTCCCGCCCTGTGGTGCAACAGATTTCCCCTTCTCCAAAAATGTACTCAATGGGACCGTAATGTTGCAACCACACACAAGTTGACCTGCTGTGAGGAAAAAACGAGTTAGTACATTTCAAACATGAAAAAGGTCATTTTAAAATCAACATGAAAAACCAAAATACCAAAAGTATGAAACCCAAAAAATGCTTACCATCGAAAGAAAAGGTATCGTGCACCGCTCCCTCCTCCCGCCCTGTGGTGCAACAGATGTCCCCTTCTCCAAAAATGTACTCAATGGGACCGTAATGTTGCAACCACACACAAGTTGACCTGCTGTGAGGAAAAAACGAGTTAGTACATTTCAAACATGAAAAAGGTCATTTTAAAATCAACATGAAAAACCAAAATACCAAAAGTATAAAACCCAAGAAATGCTTACCATGGAAAGAAAACGTATCGTGCACCGCTCCCTCCACACGCCCTGTGGTGCAACAGATGTCCCCTTCTCCAAAAATGTACTCAATGGGACCGTAATGTTGCAACCACACACAAGTTGACCTGATGTGAGGAAAAAACGAGTTAGTACATTTCAAACATGAAAAAGGTCATTTTAAAATCAACATGAAAAACCAAAATACTAAAAGTATAAAACCCAAAGAATGCTCACCATCGAAAGAAAACGTATCGTGCACCGCTACCCCCACCCGCCCTGTGGTGCAACAGATTATCCCTTCTCCAAAAATGTACTCAATGGGACCGTAATGTTGCAACCACACACAAGTTGACCTGCTGTGAGGAAAAAACGAGTTAGTACATTTCAAACATGAAAAAGGTCATTTTAAAATCAACATGAAAAACCAAAATACCAAAAGTATATAACCCAAAAAATGCTTACCATGGAAAGAAAACGTATCTTGCACCGCTACCTCCTCCCGCCCTGTGGTGCAACAGATGTCCCCTTCTCCAAAAATGTACTCAATGGGACCGTAATGTTGCAACCACACACAAGTTGACCTGCTGTGAGGAGAAAACGAGTTAGTACATTTCAAACATGAAAAAGGTCATTTTAAAATCAACATGAAAAACCAAAATACCGAAAGTATAAAACCCAAAAAATGCTTACCATGGAAAGAAAACGTATCGTGCACAGCTCCCTCCTCCCGCCCTGTGGTGCAACAGATGTCCCTTTCGCCAAAAATGTACTCAATGGGACCGTAATGTTGCAACCACACACAAGTTGACCTGCTGTGAGGAAAAATCGAGTTAGTACATTTCAAACATGAAAAAGGTCATTTTAAAATCAACATGAAAAACCAAAACACCAAAAGTATAAAACCCAAAAAATGCTTACCATTGAAAGAAAACGTATCGTGCACCGCTCCCTCCTCCCGCCCTGTGGTGCAACAGATGTCCCCTTCTCCAAAAATGTACTCAATGGGACCGTAATGTTGCAACCACCCACAAGTTGACCTGCTGTGAGGAAAAAACGAGTTAGTACATTTCAAACATGAAAAAGGTCATTTTAAAATCAACATGAAAAACCAAAATACCAAAACTATAAAACCCAAAAAATGCTTACCATGGAAAGAAAACGTATCGTGCACCGCTCCCTCCTACCGCCCTGTGGTGCAACAGATGTCCCCTTCTCCAAAAATGTACTCAATGGGACCGTAATGTTGCAACCACACACAAGTTGGCCTGCTGTGAGGAAAAAAACGTGTTAGTACATTTCAAACATGAAAAAGGTCATTTTAAAATCAACATGAAAAACCAAAATACCAAAAGTATAAAACCCAAAAAATGCTTACCATTGAAAGAAAACGTATCGTGCACCGCTCCCTCCTCCCGCCCTGTGGTGCAACAGATGTCCCCTTCTCCAAAAATGTACTCAATGGGACCGTAATGTTGCAACCACACACAAGTTGACCTGCTGTGAGGAAAAGACGAGTTAGTACATTTCAAACATGAAAAAGGTCATTTTAAAATCAACATGAAAAACCAAAATACCAAAAGTATAAAACCCAAAAATAGCTTACCATCGAAAGAAAACGTATCGTGCACCGCTCCCTCCTCCCGCCCTGTGGTGCAACAGATGTCCCCTTCTCCAAAAATGTACTCAATGGGACCGCAATGTTGCAACCACACACAAGTTGACATGCTGTGAGAAAAAAAACGTGTTAGTACATTTCAAACATGAAAAAGGTCATTTTAAAATCAACATGAAAAACCAAAATACCAAAAGTATAAAACCCAAAAAATGCTTACCATCGAAAGAAAACGTTTCGTGCACCGCTCCCTCCTCCCGCCCTGTGGTGCAACAGATGTCCCCTTCTCCAAAAATGTACTCAATGGGACCGTAATGTTGCAACCACACACAAGTTGACCTGCTGTGAGGAAAAAACGAGTTAGTACATTTCAAACATGAAAAAGGTCGTTTTAAAATCAACATGAAAGACCAAAATACCAAAAGTATAAAACCCAAAAAATGCTTACCATCGAAAGAAAACGTATCGTGCACCGCTCCCTCCTCCCGCCCTGTGGTGCAACAGATGTCCCCTTCTCCAAAAATGTACTCAATGGGACCGTAATGTTGCAACCACACGCAAGTTGACCTGCTGTGAGGAAAAAACGAGTTAGTACATTTCAAACATGAAAAAGGTCATTTTAAAATCAACATGAAAAACCAAAATACCAAAAGTATATAACCCAAAAAATGCTTACCATGGAAAGAAAACGTATGATGCACAGCTCCCTCCTCCCGCCCTGTAATGCAACAGATGTCCCTTTCGCCAAAAATGTACTCAATGGGACCGTAATGTTGCAACCACACACAAGTTGTCCTGCTGTGAGGAAAAAACGAGTTAGTACATTTCAAGCATGAAAAAGGTCATTTAAAAATCAAAAATGCTTACCATGGAAAGAAAACGTATCATGTACCGCTCCCTCCTCCCGGCCTGTGGTGCAACAGATGTCCCTTTCGCCAAAAATGTACTCAATGGGACCGTAATGTTGCAACCACACACAAGTTGACCTGCTGTGAGGAAAAAACGAGTTAGTACATTTCAAACATGAAAAAGTTCATTTTAAAATCAACATGAAAAACCAAAATATCAAAAGTATAAAACCCAAAAAATGCTTACCATGGAAAGAAAACTTATCGTGCACCGCTCCCTCCTCCCACCCTGTGGTGCAACAGATGTCCCCTTCTCCAAAAATGTACTCAATGGGACCGTAATGTTGCAACCACACAGAAGTTGTCCTGCTGTGAGGAAAAAACGAGTTAGTACATTTCAAACATGAAAAAGGTCATTTTAAAATCAACATGAAAAACCAAAATACCAAAAGTATAAAACCCAAAAAATGCTTACCATGGAAAGAAAACGTATCGTGCACCGCTCCCTCCTACCGCCCCGTGGTGCAACAGATGTCCACTTCTCCAAAAATGTACTCAATGGGACCGTAATGTTGCAACCACACACAAGTTGAACTGCTGTGACGAAAAAACGAGTTAGTACATTTCAAACATGAAAAAGGTCATTTTAAAATTAACATGAAAAACCAAAATACCAAAAGTATAAAACCCAAAAAATGCTTACCATCGAAAGAAAACGTATCGTGCACCGCTCCCTTCTCCCGCCCTGTGGTGCAACAGATGTCCCCTTCTCCAAAAATGTAGTCAATGGGATCGTAATGTTGCAACCACACACAAGTTGACCTGCTGTGAGGCAAAAACGAGTTAGTACATTTCAAACATGAAAAAGGTCATTTTAAAATCAACATGAAAAACCAAAATACCAAAACTATAAAACCCAAAAAATGCTTACCATCGAAAGAAAAAGTATTGTGCACCGCTCTCTCCTCCCGCCCTGTGGTGCAACAGATGTGCCCTTCTCCAAAAATGTACTCAATGGGACCGTAATGTTGCAACCACACACAAGTTGACCTGCTGTGAGGAAAAAAACGTGTTAGTACATTTCAAACATGAAAAAGGTCATTTTAAAATCAACGTGAAAAACCAAAATACCGAAAGTATAAAACCCAAAAAATGCTTACCATGGAAAGAAAACGTATCGTGCACAGCTCCCTCCTCCCGCCCTGTGGTGCAACAGATGTCCCTTTCGCCAAAAATGTACTCAATGGGACCGTAATGTTGCAACCACACACAAGTTGACCTGCTGTGAGGAAAAATCGAGTTAGTACATTTCAAACATGAAAAAGGTCATTTTAAAATCAACATGAAAAACCAAAACACCAAAAGTATAAAACCCAAAAAATGCTTACCATTGAAAGAAAACGTATCGTGCACCGCTCCCTCCTCCCGCCCTGTGGTGCAACAGATGTCCCCTTCTCCAAAAATGTACTCAATGGGACCGTAATGTTGCAACCACCCACAAGTTGACCTGCTGTGAGGAAAAAACGAGTTAGTACATTTCAAACATGAAAAAGGTCATTTTAAAATCAACATGAAAAACCAAAATACCAAAAGTATAAAACCCAAAAAATGCTTACCATGGAAAGAAAACGTATCGTGCACCGCTCCCTCCTACCGCCCTGTGGTGCAACAGATGTCCCCTTCTCCAAAAATGTACTCAATGGGACCGTAATGTTGCAACCACACACAAGTTGGCCTGCTGTGAGGAAAAAAACGTGTTAGTACATTTCAAACATGAAAAAGGTCATTTTAAAATCAACATGAAAAACCAAAATACCAAAAGTATAAAACCCAAAAAATGCTTACCATTGAAAGAAAACGTATCGTGCACCGCTCCCTCCTCCCGCCCTGTGGTGCAACAGATGTCCCCTTCTCCAAAAATGTACTCAATGGGACCGTAATGTTGCAACCACACACAAGTTGACCTGCTGTGAGGAAAAGACGAGTTAGTATATTTCAAACATGAAAAAGGTCATTTTAAAATCAACATGAAAAACCAAAATACCAAAAGTATAAAACCCAAAAATAGCTTACCATCGAAAGAAAACGTATCGTGCACCGCTCCCTCCTCCCGCCCTGTGGTGCAACAGATGTCCCCTTCTCCAAAAATGTACTCAATGGGACCGCAATGTTGCAACCACACACAAGTTGACATGCTGTGAGAAAAAAAACGTGTTAGTACATTTCAAACATGAAAAAGGTCATTTTAAAATCAACATGAAAAACCAAAATACCAAAAGTATAAAACCCAAAAAATGCTTACCATCGAAAGAAAACGTTTCGTGCACCGCTCCCTCCTCCCGCCCTGTGGTGCAACAGATGTCCCCTTCTCCAAAAATGTACTCAATGGGACCGTAATGTTGCAACCACACACAAGTTGACCTGCTGTGAGGAAAAAACGAGTTAGTACATTTCAAACATGAAAAAGGTCGTTTTAAAATCAACATGAAAGACCAAAATACCAAAAGTATAAAACCCAAAAAATGCTTACCATCGAAAGAAAACGTATCGTGCACCGCTCCCTCCTCCCGCCCTGTGGTGCAACAGATGTCCCCTTCTCCAAAAATGTACTCAATGGGACCGTAATGTTGCAACCACACGCAAGTTGACCTGCTGTGAGGAAAAAACGAGTTAGTACATTTCAAACATGAAAAAGGTCATTTTAAAATCAACATGAAAAACCAAAATACCAAAAGTATATAACCCAAAAAATGCTTACCATGGAAAGAAAACGTATCATGCACAGCTCCCTCCTCCCGCCCTGTAATGCAACAGATGTCCCTTTCGCCAAAAATGTACTCAATGGGACCGTAATGTTGCAACCACACACAAGTTGTCCTGCTGTGAGGAAAAAACGAGTTAGTACATTTCAAGCATGAAAAAGGTCATTTAAAAATCAAAAATGCTTACCATGGAAAGAAAACGTATCATGTACCGCTCCCTCCTCCCGGCCTGTGGTGCAACAGATGTCCCTTTCGCCAAAAATGTACTCAATGGGACCGTAATGTTGCAACCACACACAAGTTGACCTGCTGTGAGGAAAAAACGAGTTAGTACATTTCAAACATGAAAAAGTTCATTTTAAAATCAACATGAAAAACCAAAATATCAAAAGTATAAAACCCAAAAAATGCTTACCATGGAAAGAAAACTTATCGTGCACCGCTCCCTCCTCCCACCCTGTGGTGCAACAGATGTCCCCTTCTCCAAAAATGTACTCAATGGGACCGTAATGTTGCAACCACACACAAGTTGACCTGCTGTGAGGAAAAAACGAGTTAGTACATTTCAAACATCGAAAACGTCATTTTAAAATCAACATGAAAAACCAAAATACCAAAAGTATAAAACCCAAAAAATGCTTACCATGGAAAGAAAACGTATCGTGCACCGCTCCCTCCTCCCGCCCTGTGGTGCAAAGGATGTCCCCTTCGCCAAAAATGTACTCAATGGGACCGTAATGTTGCAACCACACAGAAGTTGTCCTGCTGTGAGGAAAAAACGAGTTAGTACATTTCAAACATGAAAAAGGTCATTTTAAAATCAACATGAAAAACCAAAATACCAAAAGTTAAAACCCAAAAAATGCTTACCATGGAAAGAAAACGTATCGTGCACCGCTCCCTCCTACCGCCCCGTGGTGCAACAGATGTCCACTTCTCCAAAAATGTACTCAATGGGACCGTAATGTTGCAACCACACACAAGTTGAACTGCTGTGACGAAAAAACGAGTTAGTACATTTCAAACATGAAAAAGGTCATTTTAAAATTAACATGAAAAACCAAAATACCAAAAGTATAAAACCCAAAAAATGCTTACCATCGAAAGAAAACGTATCGTGCACCGCTCCCTTCTCCCGCCCTGTGGTGCAACAGATGTCCCCTTCTCCAAAAATGTAGTCAATGGGATCGTAATGTTGCAACCACACACAAGTTGACCTGCTGTGAGGCAAAAACGAGTTAGTACATTTCAAACATGAAAAAGGTCATTTTAAAATCAACATGAAAAACCAAAATACCAAAACTATAAAACCCAAAAAATGCTTACCATCGAAAGAAAAAGTATTGTGCACCGCTCTCTCCTCCCGCCCTGTGGTGCAACAGATGTGCCCTTCTCCAAAAATGTACTCAATGGGACCGTAATGTTGCAACCACACACAAGTTGACCTGCTGTGAGGAAAAAAACGTGTTAGTACATTTCAAACATGAAAAAGGTCATTTTAAAATCAACGTGAAAAACCAAAATACCAAAAGTATAAAACCCAAAAAATGCTTACCATTGAAAGAAAACGTATCGTGCACCACTCCCTCCTCCCGCCCTGTGGTGCAACAGATGTCCCCTTCTCCAAAAATGTACTCAATGGGACCGTAATGTTGCAACCACACACAAGTTGACCTGCTGTGAGGAAAAAACGAGTTAGTACATTTCAAACATGAAAAACGTCATTTTAAAATCAACATGAAAAACCAAAATACCAAAACTATAAAACCCAAAAAATGCTTACCATGGAAAGAAAACGTATCGTGCACCGCTCCCTCCTACTGCCCTGTGGTGCAACAGATGTCCCCTTCTCCAAAAATGTACTCAATGGGACCGTAATGTTGCAACCACACACAAGTTGAAGTGCTGTGAGGAAAAAACGAGTTAGTACATTTCAAACATGAAAAAGGTCATTTTAAAATCAACATGAAAAACCAAAATACCAAAAGTATAAAACCCAAAAAATGCTTACCATGGAAAGAAAACATATCGTGCACCGCTCCCTCCTCCCGCCCTGTGGTGCAACAGATGTCCCCTTCTCCAAAAATGTACTCAATGGGACCGTAATGTTGCAACCACACACAAGTTTACCTGCTGTGAGGAAAAAACGAGTTAGTACATTTCAAACATGAAAAAGGTCGTTTTAAAATCAACATGAAAAACCAAAATACCAAAAGTATAAAACCCAAAAAATGCTTACCATCGAAAGAAAACGTATCGTGCACCGCTCCCTCCTCCCGCCCTGTGGTGCAACAGATGTCCCCTTCTCCAAAAATGTACTCAATGGGACCGTAATGTTGCAACCACACACAAGTTGACCTGCTGTGAGGAAAAAACGAGTTAGTACATTTCAAACATGAAAAAGGTCATTTTAAAATCAACATGAAAAACCAAAATAGCAAAACTATAAAACCCAAAAAATGCTTACCATGGAAAGAAAACGTATCGTGCACCGCTCCCTACTCACGCCCTGTGGTGCAACAGATGTCCCCTTCTCCAAAAATGTACTCAATGGGACCGTAATGTTGCAACCACACACGAGTTGACCTGATGTGAGGAAAAAACGAGTTAGTACATTTCAAACATGAAAAAGGTCATTTTAAAATCAACATGAAAAACCAAAATACTAAAAGTATAAAACCCCAAAAATGCTTACCATCGAAAGAAAACGTATCGTGCACCGATCCCTCCTCCCGCCCTGTGGTGCAACAGATTTCCCCTTCTCCAAAAATGTACTCAATGGGACCGTAATGTTGCAACCACACACAAGTTGACCTGATGTGAGGAAAAAACGAGTTAGTACATTTCAAACATGAAAAACGTCATTTTAAAATCAACATGAAAAACCAAAATACTAAAAGTATAAAACCCAAAAAATGCTCACCATCGAAAGAAAACGTATCGTGCACCGCTACCTCCTCCCGCCCTGTGGTGCAACAGATTTCCCCTTCTCCAAAAATGTACTCAATGGGACCGTAATGTTGCAACCACACACAAGTTGACCTGCTGTGAGGAAAAAACGAGTTAGTACATTTCAAACATGAAAAAGGTCATTTTAAAATCAACATGAAAAACCAAAATACCAAAAGTATAAAACCCAAAAAATGCTTACCATGGAAAGAAAACGTATCGTGCACCGCTACCTCCTCCCGCCCTGTGGTGCAACAGATGTCCCCTTCTCCAAAAATGTACTCAATGGGACCGTAATGTTGCAACCACACACAAGTTGACCTGCTGTGAGGAAAAAACGAGTTAGTACATTTCAAACATGAAAAAGGTCATTTTAAAATCAACATGAAAAACCAAAATACCGAAAGTATAAAACCCAAAAAATGCTTACCATGGAAAGAAAACGTATCGTGCACAGCTCCCTCCTCCCGCCCTGTGGTGCAACAGATGTCCCTTTCGCCAAAAATGTACTCAATGGGACCGTAATGTTGCAACCACACACAAGTTGACCTGCTGTGAGGAAAAATCGAGTTAGTACATTTCAAACATGAAAAAGGTCATTTTAAAATCAACATGAAAAACCAAAATACCAAAAGTATAAAACCCAAAAAATGCTTACCATTGAAAGAAAACGTATCGTGCACCGCTCCCTCCTCCCGCCCTGTGGTGCAACAGATGTCCCCTTCTCCAAAAATGTACTCAATGGGACCGTAAGGTTGCAACCACACACAAGTTGACCTGCTGTGAGGAAAAAACGAGTTAGTACATTTCAAACATGAAAAAGGTCATTTTAAAATCAACATGAAAAACCAAAATACCAAAACTATAAAACCCAAAAAATGCTTACCATGGAAAGAAAACGTATCGTGCACCGCTCCCTCCTACCGCCCTGTGGTGCAACAGATGTCCCCTTCTCCAAAAATGTACTCAATGGGACCGTAATGTTGCAACCACACACAAGTTGACCTGCTGTGAGGAAAAAAACGTGTTAGTACATTTCAAACATGAAAAAGGTCATTTTAAAATCAACATGAAAAACCAAAATACCAAAAGTATAAAACCCAAAAAATGCTTACCATTGAAAGAAAACGTATCGTGCACCGCTCCCTCCTCCCGCCCTGTGGTGCAACAGATGTCCCCTTCTCCAAAAATGTACTCAATGGGACCGTAATGTTGCAACCACACACAAGTTGACCTGCTGTGAGGAAAAGACGAGTTAGTACATTTCAAACATGAAAAAGGTCATTTTAAAATCAACATGAAAAACCAAAATACCAAAAGTATAAAACCCAAAAATAGCTTACCATCGAAAGAAAACGTATCGTGCACCGCTCCCTCCTCCCGCCCTGTGGTGCAACAGATGTCCCCTTCTCCAAAAATGTACTCAATGGGACCGCAATGTTGCAACCACACACAAGTTGAACTGCTGTGAGAAAAAAAACGTGTTAGTACATTTCAAACATGAAAAAGGTCATTTTAAAATCAACATGAAAAACCAAAATACCAAAAGTATAAAACCCAAAAAATGCTTACCATCGAAAGAAAACGTATCGTGCACCGCTCCCTCCTCCCGCCCTGTGGTGCAACGGATGTCCCCTTCTCCAAAAATGTACTCAATGGGACCGTAATGTTGCAACCACACACAAGTTGAAGTGCTGTGAGGAAAAAACGAGTTAGTACATTTCAAACATGAAAAAGGTCATTTTAAAATCAACATGAAAAACCAAAATACCAAAAGTATAAAACACAAAAAATGCTTACCATGGAAAGAAAACATATCGTGCACTGCTCCCTCCTCCCGCCCTGTGGTGCAACAGATGTCCCCTTCTCCAAAAATGTACTCAATGGGACCGTAATGTTGCAACCACACACAAGTTGACCTGCTGTGAGGAAAAAACGAGTTAGTACATTTCAAACATGAAAAAGGTCATTTTAAAATCAACATGAAAAACCAAAATACCAAAAGTATAAAATCCAAAAAATGCTTACCATGGAAAGCAAACATATCGTGCACCGCTCCCTCCTCCCGCCCTGTGGTGCAACAGATGTCCCCTTCTCCAAAAATGTACTCAATGGGACCGTAATGTTGCAACCACACACAAGTTGACCTGCTGTGAGGAAAAAACGAGTTAGTACATTTCAAACATGAAAAAGGTCGTTTGAAAATCAACATGAAAGACCAAAATACCAAAAGTACTAAACCCAAAAAATGCTTACCATCGAAAGAAAACGTATCGTGCACCGCTCCCTCCTCCCGCCCTGTGGTGCAACAGATGTCCCCTTCTCCAAAAATGTACTCAATGGGACCGTAATGTTGCAACCACACGCAAGTTGACCTGCTGTGAGGAAAAAACGAGTTAGTACATTTCAAACATGAAAAAGGTCATTTTAAAATCAACATGAAAAACCAAAATACCAAAAGTATATAACCCAAAAAATGCTTACCATGGAAAGAAAACGTATCGTGCACAGCTCCCTCCTCCCGCCCTGTGATGCAACAGGTGTCCCTTTCGCCAAAAATGTACTCAATGGGACCGTAATGTTGCAACCACACACAAGTTGACCTGCTGTGAGGAAAAAACGAGTTAGTACATTTCAAACATGAAAAAGGTCATTTAAAAATCAAAAATGCTTACCATGGAAAGAAAACGTATCATGTACCGCTCCCTCCTCCCGGCCTGTGGTGCAACAGATGTCCCCTTCTCCAAAAATGTACTCAATGGGACCGTAATGTTGCAACCACACACAAGTTGAAGTGCTGTGAGGAAAAAACGAGTTAGTACATTTCAAACATGAAAAAGGTCATTTTAAAATCAACATGAAAAACCAAAATACCAAAAGTATAAAACCCAAAAAATGCTTACCATGGAAAGAAAACATATCATGCACCGCTCCCTCCTCCCGCCCTGTGGTGCAACAGATGTCCCCTTCTCCAAAAATGTACTCAATGGGACCGTAATGTTGCAACCACACACAAGTTGACCTGCTGCGAGGAAAAAACGAGTTAGTACATTTCAAACATGAAAAAGGTCGTTTTAAAATCAACATGAAAAACCAAAATACCAAAAGTATAAAACCCAAAAAATGCTTACCATCGAAAGAAAACGTATCGTGCACCGCTCCCTCCTCCCGCCCTGTGGTGCAACAGATGTCCCCTTCTCCAAAAATGTACTCAATGGGACCGTAATGTTGCAACCACACACAAGTTGACCTGCTGTGAGGAAAAAACGAGTTAGTACATTTCAAACATGAAAAAGGTCATTTTAAAATCAACATGAAAAACCAAAATACCAAAACTATAAAACCCAAAAAATGCTTACCATGGAAAGAAAACGTATCGTGCACCGCTCCCTACTCACGCCCTGTGGTGCAACAGATGTCCCCTTCTCCAAAAATGTACTCAATGGGACCGTAATGTTGCAACCACACACGAGTTGACCTGATGTGAGGAAAAAACGAGTTAGTACATTTCAAACATGAAAAAGGTCATTTTAAAATCAACATGAAAAACCAAAATACTAAAAGTATAAAACCCAAAAAATGCTTACCATCGAAAGAAAATGTATCGTGCACCGATCCCTCCTCCCGCCCTGTGGTGCAACAGATTTCCCCTTCTCCAAAAATGTACTCAATGGGACCGTAATGTTGCAACCACACACAAGTTGACCTGCTGTGAGGAAAAACCGAGTTAGTACATTTCAAACATGAAAAAGGTCATTTTAAAATCAACATGAAAAACCAAAATACCAAAAGTATAAAACCCAAAACATGCTTACCATGGAAAGAAAACGTATCGTGCACCACTCCCTCCTCCCGCTCTGTGGTGCAACAGATGTCCCCTTCTCCAAAAATGTACTCAATGGGACCGTAATGTTGCAACCACACACAAGTTGACCTGCTGTGAGGAAAAAACGAGTTAGTACATTTCAAACATGAAAAAGGTCATTTTAAAATCAACATGAAAAACCAAAATACCAAAAGTATGAAACCCAAAAAATGCTTACCATGGAAAGAAAACGTATCGTGCACAGCTCCCTCCTCCCGCCCTGTGGTGCAACAGATGTCCCCTTCTCCAAAAATGTACTCAATGGGACCGTAATGTTGCAACCACACACAAGTTGACCTGCTGTGAGGAAAAAACGAGTTAGTACATTTCAAACATGAAAAAGGTCGTTTTAAAATCAACATGAAAAACCAAAATACCAAAAGTATAAAACCCAAAAAATGCTCACCATCGAAAGAAAACGTATCGTGCACCGCTCCCTCCTCCCGCCCTGTGGTGCAACAGATGTCCCCTTCTCCAAAAATGTACTCAATGGGACCGTAATGTTGCAACCACACACAAGTTGACCTGCTGTGAGGAAAAAACGAGTTAGTACATTTCAAACATGAAAAAGGTCATTTTAAAATCAACATGAAAAACCAAACTAGCAAAACTATAAAACCCAAAAAATGCTTACCATGGAAAGAAAACGTATCGTGCACCGCTCCCTACCCACGCCCTGTGGTGCAACAGATGTCCCCTTCTCCAAAAATGTACTCAATGGGACCGTAATGTTGCAACCACACACGAGTTGACCTGATGTGAGGAAAAAACGAGTTAGTACATTTCAAACATGAAAAAGGTCATTTTAAAATCAACATGAAAAACCAAAATACTAAAAGTATAAAACCCAAAAAATGCTTACCATCGAAAGAAAACGTATCGTGCACCGATCCCTCCTCCCGCCCTGTGGTGCAACAGATGTCCCCTTCTCCAAAAATGTACTCAATGGGACCGTAATGTTGCAACCACACACAAGTTGACCTGCTGTGAGGAAAAAACGAGTTAGTACATTTCAAACATGAAAAAGGTCATTTTAAAATCAACATGAAAAACCAAAATACCAAAAGTATAAAACCCAAAAAATGCTTACCATGGAAAGAAAACGTATCGTGCACAGCTCCCTCCTCCCGCCCTGTGGTGCAACAGATGTCCCCTTCTCCAAAAATGTACTCAATGGGACCGTAATGTTGCAACCACACACAAGTTGACCTGCTGTGAGGAAAAAACGAGTTAGTACATTTCAAACATGAAAAAGGTCGTTTTAAAATCAACATGAAAAACCAAAATACCAAAAGTATAAAACCCAAAAAATGCTCACCATCGAAAGAAAACGTATCGTGCACCGCTCCCTCCTCCCGCCCTGTGGTGCAACAGATGTCCCCTTCTCCAAAAATGTACTCAATGGGACCGTAATGTTGCAACCACACACAAGTTGACCTGCTGTGAGGAAAAAACGAGTTAGTACATTTCAAACATGAAAAAGGTCATTTTAAAATCAACATGAAAAACCAAACTAGCAAAACTATAAAACCCAAAAAATGCTTACCATGGAAAGAAAACGTATCGTGCACCGCTCCCTACCCACGCCCTGTGGTGCAACAGATGTCCCCTTCTCCAAAAATGTACTCAATGGGACCGTAATGTTGCAACCACACACGAGTTGACCTGATGTGAGGAAAAAACGAGTTAGTACATTTCAAACATGAAAAAGGTCATTTTAAAATCAACATGAAAAACCAAAATACTAAAAGTATAAAACCCAAAAAATGCTTACCATCGAAAGAAAACTTATCGTGCACCGATCCCTCCTCCCGCCCTGTGGTGCAACAGATGTCCCCTTCTCCAAAAATGTACTCAATGGGACCGTAATGTTGCAACCACACACAAGTTGACCTGCTGTGAGGAAAAAACGAGTTAGTACATTTCAAACATGAAAAAGGTCATTTTAAAATCAACATGAAAAACCAAAATACCAAAAGTATAAAACCCAAAAAATGCTTACCATGGAAAGAAAACGTATCGTGCACAGCTCCCTCCTCCCGCCCTGTGGTGCAACAGATGTCCCTTTCGCCAAAAATGTACTCAATGGGACCGTAATGTTGCAACCACACACAAGTTGACCTGCTGTGAGGAAAAAACGAGTTAGTACATATCAAACATGAAAAAGGTCATTTAAAAATCAAAAATGCTTACCATGGAAAGAAAACGTATCATGTACCGCTCCCTCCTCCCGGCCTGTGGTGCAACAGATGTCCCTTTCGCCAAAAATGTACTCAATGGGACCGTAATGTTGCAACCACACACAAGTTGACCTGCTGTGAGGAAAAAACGAGTTAGTACATTTCAAACATGAAAAAGTTCAGTTTAAAATCAACATGAAAAACCAAAATACCAAAAGTATAAAATCCAAAAAATGCTTACCATGGAAAGAAAACGTATCGTGCACCGCTCCCTCCTCCCACCCTGTGGTGCAACAGATGCCCCCTTCTCCAAAAATGTACTCAATGGGACCGTAATGTTGCAACCACACACAAGTTGACTTGCTGTGAGGAAAAAACGAGTTAGTACATTTCACACATGAAAAAGGTCATTTTTAAATCAACATGTAAAACCAAAATACCAAAAGTATAAAACCCAAAAAATGCTTACCATGGAAAGAAAACGTATCGTGCACCGCTCCCTCCTACCGCCCCGTGGTGCAACAGATGTCCACTTCTCCAAAAATGTACTCAATGGGACCGTAATGTTGCAACCACACACAAGTTGAACTGCTGTGACGAAAAAACGAGTTAGTACATTTCAAACATGAAAAACGTCATTTTAAAATCAACATGAAAAACCCAAATACCAAAAGTATAAAACCCAAAAAATGCTTACCATCGAAAGAAAACGTATCGTGCACCGCTCCCTCCTCCCGCCCTGTGGTGCAACAGATGTCCCCTTCTCCAAAAATGTACTCAATGGGACCGTAATGTTGCAACCACACACAAGTTGACCTGCTGTGAGGAAAAAACGAGTTAGTACATTTCAAACATCAAAAAGGTCATTTTAAAATCAACATGAAAAACCAAAATACCAAAACTATAAAACCCAAAAAATGCTTACCATGGAAAAAAACGTATCATGCACCGCTCCCTCCTACCGCCCTGTGGTGGAACAGATGTCCCCTTCTCCAAAAATGTACTCAATGGGACCGTAATGTTGCAACCACACACAAGTTGAAGTGCTGTGAGGAAAAAACGAGTTAGTACATTTCAAACATGAAAAAGGTCATTTTAAAATCAACATGAAAAACCAAAGTACCAAAAGTATAAAACCCAAAAAATGCTTACCATGGAAAGAAACCATATCATGCACCGCTCCGTCCTCCCGCCCTGTGGTGCAACAGATGTCCCCTTCTCCAAAAATGTACTCAATGGGACCGTAATGTTGCAACCACACACAAGTTGACCTGCTGTGAGGAAAAAACGAGTTAGTACATTTCAAACATGAAAAAGGTCGTTTTAAAATCAACATGAAAAACCAAAATACGAAAAGTATAACACTAAAAAAATTCTTACCTTCGAAAGAAAACGTATCGTGCACCGCTCCCTCCTCCCGCCCTGTGGTGCAAAGGATGTCCCCTTCTCCAAAAATGTACTCAATGGGACCGTAATGTTGCAACCACACACAAGTTGACCTGCTGTGAGGAAAAAACGGGTTAGTACATATCAAACATGAAAAAGGTCATTTAAAAATCAAAAATGCTTACCATGGAAAGAAAACGTATCATGTACCGCTCCCTCCTCCCGGCCTGTGGTGCAACAGATGTCCCTTTCGCCAAAAATGTACTCAATGGGACCGTAATGTTGCAACCACACACAAGTTGACCTGCTGTGAGGAAAAAACGAGTTAGTACATTTCACACATGAAAAAGTTCAGTTTAAAATCAACATGAAAAACCAAATTACCAAAAGTATAAAACCCAAAAAATGCTTACCATGGAAAGAAAACGTATCGTGCACCACTCCCTCCTCCCACCCTGTGGTGCAACAGATGTCCCCTTCTCCAAAAATGTACTCAATGGGACCGTAATGTTGCAACCACACACAAGTTGACTTGCTGTGAGGAAAAAACGAGTTAGTACATTTCAAACATCCAAAAGGTCATTTTAAAATCAACATGAAAAACCAAAATACCAAAAGTATAAAACCCAAAATATGCTTACCATGGAAAGAAAACGTATCGTGCACCGCTCCCTCCCCCGCCCTGTGGTGCAAAGGATGTCCCCTTCGCCAAAAATGTACTCAATGGGACCGTAATGTTGCAACCACACACAAGTTAACCTGCTGTGAGGAAAAAACGAGTTAGTACATTTCAAACATGAAAAAGGTCATTTTAAAATCAACATGAAAAACCAAAATACCAAAAGTATAAAACCCAAAAAATGCTTACCATGGAAAGAAAACATATCGTGCACCGCTCCCTCCTACCGCCCCGTGGTGCAACAGATGTCCCCTTCTCCAAAAATGTACTCAATGGGACCGTAATGTTGCAACCACACACAAGTTGAACTGCTATGACGAAAAAACGAGTTAGTACATTTCAAACATGAAAAAGGTCATTTTAAAATCAACATGAAAAACCAAAATACCAAAAGTATAAAACAGAAAAAATGCTTACCATCGAAAGAAAACGTATCGTGCACCGCTCCCTCCTCCCGCCCTGTGGTGCAACAGATGTCCCCTTCTCCAAAAATGTACTCAATGGGACCGTAATGTTGCAACCACACACAAGATGACCTGCTGTGAGAAAAAAAACGTGTTAGTACATTTCAAACATGAAAAAGGTCATTTTTAAATCAACATGAAAAACCATAATACCAAAAGTATAAAACCCAAAAAATGCTTACCATCGAAAGAAAACGTATCGTGCACCGCTCCCTCCTCCCGCCCTGTGGTGCAACAGATGTCCCCTTCTCCAAAAATGTACTCAATGGTACCGTAATATTGCAACCACACACAAGTTGACCTGCTGTGAGGAAAAAACGAGTTAGTACATTTCAAACATGAAAAAGGTCGTTTTAAAATCAACATGAAAATCCAAAATACCAAAAGTATAAAACCCAAAAAATGCTTACCATCGAAAGAAAACGTATCGCGCACCGCTCCCTCCTCACGCCCTGTGGTGCAACAGATGTCCCCTTCTCCAAAAATGTACTCAATGGGACCGTAATGTTGCAACCACACACAAGTTGACCTGCTGTGAGGAAAAAAAGAGTTAGTACATTTCAAACATGAAAAAGGTCATTTTAAAATCAACATGAAAAACCAAAATACCAAAAGTATAAAACCCAAAAAATGCTTACCATGGAAAGAAAACGTATCGTGCACCGCTCCCTCCTCACGCCCTGTGGTTCAACAGATGTCCCCTTCTCCAAAAATGTACTCAATGGGACCGTAAAGTTGCAACCACACACAAGTTGACCTGATGTGAGAAAAAAACGAGTTAGTACATTTCAAACATGAAAAAGGTCATTTTAAAATCAACATGAAAAACCAAAATACTAAAAGTATAAAACTCAAAAAATGCTTACCATCGAAAGAAAACGTATCGTGCACCGCTCCCTCCTCCCGCCCTGTGGTGCAACAGATTTCCCCTTCTCCAAAAATGTACTCAATGGGACCGCATTGTTGCAGCCACACACAAGTTGACCTGCTGTGAGGAAAAAACGAGTTAGTACATTTCAAACATTAAAAAGGTCATTTTAAAATCAACATGAAAAACCAAAATACCAAAAGTATAAAACCCATAAAATGCTTACCATGGAAAGAAAACGTATCGTGCACGCTCCCTCCTCCCGCCCTGTGGTGCAACAGATGTCCCTTTCGCCAAAAATGTACTCAATGGGACCGTAATGTTGCAACCACACACAAGTTGACCAGCTGTGAGGAAAAAACGAGTTAGTACATTTCAAACATGAAAAAGGTCATTTTAAAATCAAAAAAGGGTAACCATGGAAAGAAAACGTATCATGTACCGCTCCCTCCTCCCGGCCTGTGGTGCAACAGATGTCCCTTTCGCCAAAAATGTACTCAATGTCACCGTAATGTTGCAACCACACACAAGTTGACCTGCTGTGAGGAAAAAACGAGTTAGTACATTTCAAACATGAAAAAGTTCATTTTAAAATCAACATGAAAAAACCAAAATACCAAAAGTATAAAACCCAAAAAATGCTTGCCATGGAAAGAAAACGTATCGTGCACCGCTCCCTCCTCCCACCCTGTGGTGCAACAGATGTCCCCTTCTCAAAAAATTTACTCAATGGGACCGTAATGATGCAACCACACACAAGTTGACCTACTGTGAGGAAAAAACGAGTTAGTACATTTCAAACATCCAAAAGGTCATTTTAAAATCAACATGAAAAACCAAAATACCAAAAGTATAAAACCAGTAAAATGCTTACCATGGAAAGAAAACGTATCATGCACCGCTCCCTCCTCCCGCCCTGTGGTGCAAAGGATGTCCCCTTCGTCAAAAATGTACTCAATGGGACGGTAATGTTGCAACCACACACAAATTGACCTGCTGTGAGGAAAAAACGAGTTAGTACATTTCAAACATGAAAGAGGTCATTTTAAAATCAACATAAAAAACAAAAATGCCAAAAGTATAAAACCCAAAAAATGCTTACCATGGAAAGAAAACATATCGTGCACCGCTCCCTCCTCCCGCCCTGTGGTGCAACAGATGTCCCCTTCTCCAAAAATGTACTCAATGGGACCGTAATGTTGCAACCACACACAAGCTGACCTGCTGTGAGGAAAAAACGAGTTAGTACATTTCAAACATGAAAAAGGTCATTTTAAAATCAACATGAAAAACCAAAATACCAAAAGTATAAAACCCAAAGAATGCTTGCCATGGAAAGAAAACGTATCGTGCACCGCTCCCTCCTACCGCCGCGTGGTGCAACAGATGTCCACTTGTCCAAAAATGTACTCAATGGGACCGTAATGTTGCAACCACACACAAGTTGACCTGCTGTGAGGAAAAAACGAGTTAGTACATTTCAAACATGAAAAAGGTCATTTTAAAATCAACATGAAAAACCAAAATACCAAAAGTATAAAACCCAAAAAATGCTTACCATGGAAAGAAAACGTATCGTGCACCGCTCCCTCCTACCGCCCCGTGGTGCAACAGATGTCCCCTTCTCCAAAAATGTACTCAATGGGACCGTAATGTTGCAACCACACACAAGTTGAACTGCTATGACGAAAAAACGAGTTAGTACATTTCAAACATGAAAAAGGTCATTTTAAAATCAACATGAAAAACCAAAATACCAAAAGTATAAAACAGAAAAAATGCTTACCATCGAAAGAAAATGTATCGTGCACCGCTCCCTCCTCCCGCCCTGTGGTGCAACAGATGTCCCCTTCTCCAAAAATGTACTCAATGGGACCGTAATGTAGCAACCACACACAAGATGACCTGCTGTGAGAAAAAAAACGTGTTAGTACATTTCAAACATGGAAAAGGTCATTTTTAAATCAACATGAAAAACCATAATACCAAAAGTATCAAACCCAAAAAATGCTTACCATCGAAAGAAAACGTATCGTGCACCGCTCCCTCCTCCCGCCCTGTGGTGCAACAGATGTCCCTTTCGCCAAAAATGTACTCAATGGGACCGTAATGTTGCAACCACACACAAGTTGACCTGCTGTGAGGAAAAAACAAGTTAGTACATATCAAACATGAAAAAGGTCATTTAAAAATCAAAAATGCTTACCATGAAAAGAAAACGTATCATGTACCGCTCCCTCCTCCTGGCCTGTGGTGCAACAGATGTCCCTTTCGCCAAAAATGTACTCAATGGGACTGTAATGTTGCAACCACACACAAGTTGAACTGCTGTGACGAAAAAACGAGTTAGTACATTTCAAACATGAAAAAGGTCATTTTAAAATCAACATGAAAAACCAAAATACCAAAAGTATAAAACCCAAAAAATGCTTACCATGGAAAGAAAACGTATCGTGCACCGCTCCCTCCTCCCGCCCTGTGGTGCAACAGATGTCCCCTTCTCCAAAAATGTAGTCAATGGGACCGTAATGTTGCAACCACACACAAGTTGACCTGCTGTGAGGCAAAAACGAGTTAGTAAATTTCAAACATGAAAAAGGTCATTTTAAAATCAACATGAAAAACCAAAATACCAAAACTATAAAACCCAAAAAATGCTTACCATCGAAAGAAAACGTATCGTGCACCGCTCTCTCCTCCCGCCCTGTGGTGCAACAGATGTGCCCTTCTCCAAAAATGTACTCAATGGGACCGTAATGTTGCAACCACACACAAGTTGACCTGCTGTGAGGAAAAAAACGTGTTAGTACATTTCAAACATGAAAAAGGTCATTTTAAAATCAACATGAAAAACCAAAATACCAAAAGTATAAAACCCAAAAAATGCTTACCATGGAAAGAAAACGTATCGTGCACCGCTCCCTCCTACCGCCCTGTGGTGGAACAGATGTCCCCTTCTCCAAAAATGTACTCAATGGGACCGTAATGTTGCAACCACACACAAGTTGAAGTGCTGTGAGGAAAAAACGAGTTAGTACATTTCAAACATGAAAAAGGTCGTTTTAAAATCAACATGAAAAACCAAAATACCAAAAGTATAAAACCCAAAAAATGCTTACCATGGAAAGAAAACATATCATGCACCGCTCCCTCCTCCCGCCCTGTGGTGCAACAGATGTCAACTTCTCCAAAAATGTACTCAATGGGACCGTAATGTTGCAACCACACACAAGTTGACCTGCTGTGAGGAAAAAACGAGTTAGTACATTTCAAACATGAAAAAGGTCGTTTTAAAATCAACATGAAAAACCAAAATACCAAAAGTATAAAACCCAAAAAATGCTTACCATCGAAAGAAAACGTATCGTGCACCGCTCCCTCCTCCCGCCCTGTGGTGCAACAGATGTCCCCTTCTCCAAAAATGTACTCAATGGGACCGTAATGTTGCAACCACACACAAGTTGACCTGCTGTGAGGAAAAAACGAGTTAGTACATATCAAACATGAAAAAGGTCATTTAAAAATCGAAAATGCTTACCATGGAAAGAAAACGTATCATGTACCGCTCCCTCCTCCCGGCCTGTGGTGCAACAGATGTCCCTTTCGCCAAAAATGTACTCAATGGGACCATAATGTTGCAACCACACACAAGTTGACCTGCTGTGAGGAAAAAACGAGTTAGTACATTTCAAACATGAAAAAGTTCAGTTTAAAATCAACATGAAAAACCAAATTACCAAAAGTATAAAACCCAAAAAATGCTTACCATGGAAAGAAAACGTATCGTGCACCGCTCCCTCCTCCCACCCTGTGGTGCAACAGATGTCCCCTTCTCCAAAAATGTACTCAATGGGACCGTAATGTTGCAACCACACACAAGTTGACTTGCTGTGAGGAAAAAACGCGTTAGTATATTTCAAACATCCAAAAGGTCATTTTAAAATCAACATGAAAAACCAAAATACCAAAAGTATAAAATCCAAAAAAGCTTACCATGGAAAGAAAACGTATCGTGCACCGCTCCCTCCTACCGCCCCGTGGTGCAACAGATGTCCCCTTCTCCAAAAATGTACTCAATGGCACTGTAATGTTGCAACCACACACAAGTTGAACTGCTATGACGAAAAAATGAGTTAGTATATTTCAAACATGAAAAAGGTCATTTTAAAATCAACATGAAAAACCAAAATACCAAAAGTATAAAACCCAAAAAATGCATACCATCGAAAGAAAACGTATCGTGCACCGCTCCCTCCTCCCGCCCTGTGGTGCAACAGATGTCCCCTTCTCCAAAAATGTACTCAATGGGACCGTAATGTTGCCACCACACACAAGATGACCTGCTGTGAGAAAAAAAAAAACGTGTTAGTACATTTCAAACATGAAAAAGGTCATTTTTAAATCAACGTGAAAAACCATAATACCAAAAGTATAAAACCCAAAAAATGCTTACCATCGAAAGAAAACGTATCGTGCACCGCTCCCTCCTCCCGCCCTGTGGTGCAACAGATGTCCCCTTCTCCAAAAATGTACTCAATGGGACCGTAATATTGCAACCACACACAAGTTGACCTGCTGTGAGGAAAAAACGAGTTAGTACATTTCAAACATGAAAAAGGTCATTTTAAAATCAACATGATAAACCAAAATACCAAAAGTATAAAACACAAAAAATGCTTAC
Organism: Schistocerca nitens; assembly: GCF_023898315.1. Taxonomy (NCBI): domain Eukaryota; kingdom Metazoa; phylum Arthropoda; class Insecta; order Orthoptera; family Acrididae; genus Schistocerca; species Schistocerca nitens. Next base: position 136,534,395 of record NC_064618.1, read on the forward strand.
CATGGAAAGAAAACATATCGTGCACCGCTCCCTCCTCCCGCCCTGTGGTGCAACAGATGTCCCCTTCTCCAAAAATGTACTCAATGGGACCGTAATGTTGCAACCACACACAAGTTGACCTGCTGTGAGGAAAAAACGAGTTAGTACATTTCAAACATGAAAAAGGTCATTTTAAAATCAACATGAAAAACCAAAATACCAAAAGTATAAAATGTAAAAAATGCTTACCATGGAAAGAAAACATATCGTGCACCGCTCCCTCCTCCCGCCCTGTGGTGCAACAGATGTCCCCTTCTCCAAAAATGTACTCAATGCGACCGTAATGTTGCAACCACACACAAGTTGACCTGATGTGAGGAAAAAACGAGTTAGTACATTTCAAACATGAAAAAGGTCATTTTAAAATCAACATGAAAAACCAAAATACTAAAAGTATAAAACCCAAAAAATGCTTACCATCGAAAGAAAACGTATCGTGCACCGCTCCCTCCTCCCGCCCTGTGGTGCAACAGATTTCCCCTTCTCCAAAAATGTACTCAATGGGACCGCAATGTTGCAGCCACACACAAGTTGACCTGCTGTGAGGAAAAAACGAGTTAGTACATTTCAAACATGAAAAAGGTCATTTTAAAATCAACATGAAAAACCAAAATACCAAAAGTATAAAACCAATAAAATGCTTACCATGGAAAGAAAACGTATCGTGCACGCTCCCTCCTCCCGCCCTGTGGTGCAACAGATGTCCCTTTCGCCAAAAATGTACTCAATGGGACCGTAATGTTGCAACCACACACAAATTGACCTGCTGTGAGGAAAAAACGAGTTAGTACATTTCAAACATGAAAAAGGTCATTTTAAAATCAACATGAAAAACCAAAATACCAAAAGTATAAAATGTAAAAAATGCTTACCATGGAAAGAAAACATATCGTGCACCGCTCCCTCCTCCCGCCCTGTGGTGCAACAGATGTCCCCTTCTCCAAAAATGTACTCAATGCGACCGTAATGTTGCAACCACACACAAGTTGACCTGATGTGAGGAAAAAACGAGTTAGTACATTTCAAACATGAAAAAGGTCATTTTAAAATCAACATGAAAAACCAAAATACTAAAAGTATAAAACCCAAAAAATGCTTACCATCGAAAGAAAACGTATCGTGCACCGCTCCCTCCTCCCGCCCTGTGGTGCAACAGATTTCCCCTTCTCCAAAAATGTACTCAATGGGACCGCAATGTTGCAGCCACACACAAGTTGACCTGCTGTGAGGAAAAAACGAGTTAGTACATTTCAAACATGAAAGAGGTCATTTTAAAATCAACATGAAAAACCAAAATGCCAAAAGTATAAAACACAAAAAATGCTTACCTTTGAAAGAAAACATATCGTGCACCGCTCCCTCCTCCCATCCTGTGGTACAACAGATGTCCCCTTCTCAAAAAATTTACTCAATGGGACCGTAATGTTGCAACCACACACAAGTTGACCTGCTGTGAGGAAAAAACGAGTTAGTACATTTCAAACATCCAAAAGGTCATTTTAAAATCAACATGAAAAACCAAAATACCAAAAGGTTAAAACCAGTAAAATGCTTAACATGGAAAGAAAACGTATCATGCACCGCTCCCTCCTCCCGCCCTGTGGTGCAAAGGATGTCCCCTTCGTCAAAAATGTACTCAATGGGACCGTAATGTTGCAACCACACACAAATTGACCTGCTGTGAGGAAAAAACGAGTTAGTACATTTCAAACATGAAAGAGGTCATTTTAAAATCAACATGAAAAACCAAAATGCCAAAAGTATAAAACACAAAAAATGCTTACCATGGAAAGAAAACATATCGTGCACCGCTCCCTCCTCCCACCCTGTGGTGCAACAGATGTCCCCTTCTCCAAAAATGTACTCAATGGGACCGTAATGTTGCAACCACACACAAGTTGACCTGCTGTGAGGAAAAAACGAGTTAGTACATCTCAAACATGAAAATGGTCATTTTAAAATCAACATGAAAAACCAAAATACCAAAAGTATAAAACCCAAAAAATGCTTACCATGGAAAGAAAACGTATCGTATACCGCTCCCTCCTACCGCCCCGTGGTGCAACAGATGTCCACTTCTCCAAAAATGTACTCAATGTGACCGTAATGTTGCAACCACACACAAGTTGAACTGCTGTGACGAAAAAACGAGTTAGTACATTTCAAACATGAAAAAGGTCATTTTAAAATCAACATGAAAAACCAAAATACCAAAAGTATAAAACACAAAAAATGCTTACCATCGAAAGAAAACGTATCGAGCACCGCTCCATCCTCCCGCCCTGTGGTGCAACAGATGTCCCCTTCTCCAAAAATGTAGTCAATGGGACCGTAATGTTGCAACCACACACAAGTTGACTTGCTGTGAGGCAAAAACGAGGTAGTACATTTCAAACATGAAAAAGGTCATTTTAAAATCAACATGAAAAACCAAAATACCAAAAGTATAAAACGCAAAAAATGCTTACCATGGAAAGAAAACGTATCGTGCACCGCTCCCTCCTCCCGCCCTGTGGTGCAACAGATGTCCATTTCTCCAAAAATGTACTCAATGGGACCGTAATGTTGCAACCACACACAAGTTGACCTGCTGTGAGGAAAAAAACGTGTTAGTACATTTCAAACATGAAAAAGGTCATTTTAAAATCAACATGAAAAACCAAAATACCAAAAGTATAAAACACAAAAAATGCTTACCATTGAAAGAAAACATATCGTGCACCGCTCCCTCCTCCCGCCCTGTGGTGCAACAGATGTCCCCTTCTCCAAAAATGTACTCAATGGGACCGTAATGTTGCAACCACACACAAGTTGAAGTGCTGTGAGGAAAAAACGAGTTAGTACATTTCAAACATGAAAAAGTTCATTTTAAAATCAACATGAAAAACCAAAATACCAAAAGTATAAAACACAAAAAATGCTTACCGTGGAAAGAAAACATATCGTGCACCGCTCCCTCCTCAAGCCCTGTGGTGCAACAGATGTCCCCTTCTCCAAAAATGTACTCAATCGGACCGTAATGTTGCAACCACACACAAGTTGACCTGCTGTGAGGAAAAAACGAGTTAGTACATTTCAAACATGAAAAAGGTCATTTTAAAATCAACATGAAAAACCAAAATACCAAAAGTATAAAACCCAAAAAATGCTTACCATGGAAAGAAAACATATCACGCACCGCTCCCTCCTCCCGCCCTGTGGTGCAACAGATGTCCTCTTCTCCAAAAATGTACTCAATGGGACCGTAATGTTGCAACCACACACAAGTTGACCTGCTGTGAGGAAAAAACGAGTTAGTACATTTCAAACATGAAAAAGGTCGTTTTAAAATCAACATGAAAAACCAAAATACCAAAAGTATAAAACCCAAAAAATGCTTACCATCGAAAGAAAACGTATCGTGCACCGCTCCCTCCTCACGCCCTGTGGTGCAACAGATGTCCCCTTCTCCAAAAATGTACTCAATGGGACCGTAATGTTGCAACCACACACAAGTTGACCTGCTGTGCGGAAAAAACGAGTTAGTACATTTCAAACATGAAAAAGGTCATTTTAAAATCCACATGAAAAACCAAAATAGCAAAACTATAAAACCCAAAAAATGCTTACCATGGGAAGAAAACGTATCGTGCGCCGCTCCCTCCTCACGCCCTGTGGTGCAACAGATGTCCCCTTCTCCAAAAATGTACTCAATGGGACCGTAATGTTGCAACCACACACAAGTTGACCTGATGTGAGGAAGAAACGAGTTAGTACATTTCAAACATGAAAAAGGTCATTTTAAAATCAACATGAAAAACCAAAATACTAAAAGTACAAAACCCAAAAAATGCTTACCATCGAAAGAAAACGTATCGTGCACCGCTCCCTCCTCCCGCCCTGTGGTGCAACAGATTTCCCCTTCTCCAAAAATGTACTCAATGGGACCGTAATGTTGCAACCACACACAAGTTGACCTGCTGTGAGGAAAAAACGAGTTAGTACATTTCAACATGAAAAAGGTCATTTTAAAATCAACATGAAAAACCAAAATACCAAAAGTATAAAACCCAAAAAATGCTTACCATGGAAAGAAAACGTATCGTGCACAGCTCCCTCCTCCCGCCCTGTGGTGCAACAGATGTCCCTTTCGCCAAAAATGTACTCAATGGGACCATAATGTTGCAACCACACACAAGTTGACCTGCTGTGAGGAAAAAACGAGTTTGTACATTTCAAACATGAAAAAGGTCATTTAAAAATCAAAAATGCTTACCATGGAAAGAAAACGTATCGTGCACCGCTCCCTCCTCCCGGCCTGTGGAGCAACAGATGTCCCTTACGCCAAAAATGTACTCAATGGGACCGTAATGTTGCAACCACACACAAGTTGACCTGCTGTGAGGAAAAAATGAGTTAGTACATTTCAAACATGAAAAAGTTCATTTTAAAATCAACATGAAAAACCAAAATGCCAAAAGTATAAAACCCAAAAAATGCTTACCATGGAAAGAAAATGTATCGTGCACCGCTCCCTCCTCAAGCCCTGTGGTGCAACAGATGTCCCCTTCTCCAAAAATGTACTCAATGGGACCGTAATGTTGCAACCACACACAAGTTGACCTGCTGTGAAGAAAAAACGAGTTAGTACATTTCAAACATGAAAAAGTTCACTTTAAAATCTACATGAAAAACCAAAATGCCAAAAGTATAAAACCCAAAAAATGCTTACCATGGAAAGAAAACGTATCGTGCACCGCTCCCTCCTCCCACCCTGTGGTGCAACAGATGTCCCCTTCTCCAAAAATGTACTCAATGGGACCGTAATGTTGGAACCACACACAAGTTGACCTGCTGTGAGGAAAAAACGAGTTAGTACATTTCAAACATCCAAAAGGTCATTTTAAAATCAACATGAAAAACCAAAATACCAAAAGTATAAAACCCCAAAAATGCTTACCATCGAAAGAAAACGTATCGTGCACTGCTCCCTCCTCCCGCCCTGTGGTGCAACAGATGTCCCCTTCTCCAAAAATGTACTCAATGGGACCGTAATGTTGCAACCACACACAAGTTGACCTGCTGTGAGGAAAAAACGAGTTAGTACATTTCAAACATGAAAAAGGTCATTTTAAAATCAACATGAAAAACCAAAATACCAAAAGTATAAAACCCAAAAAATGCTTACCATGGAAAGAAAACGTATCGTGCACCGCTCCCTCCTCCCGCCCTGTGGTGCAACAGATGTCCCCTTCTCCAAAAATGTACTCAATGGGACCGTAATGTTGCAACCACACACAAGTTTACCTGCTGTGAGGAAAAAAAAGAGTTAGTACATTTCAAACATGAAAAAGGTCATTTTAAAATCAACATGAAAAACCAAAATACCAAAAGTATAAAACCCAAAAAATGTTTACCATTGAAAGAAAACATATCGTGCACCGCTCCCTCCTCCCGCCCTGTGGTGCAACAGATGCCCCCTTCTCCAAAAATGTACTCAATGGGACCGTAATGTTGCAACCACACACAAGTTGACCTGCTGTGAGGAAAAAACGAGTTAGTACATTTCAAACATGAAAAAGGGCATTTTAAAATCAACATGAAAAACCAAAATAGCAAAACTATAAAACCCAAAAAATGCTTACCATGGAAAGAAAACGTATCGTGCACCGCTCCCTCCTACCGCCCTGTGGTGCAACAGATGTCCCCTTCTCCAAAAATGTACTCAATGGGACCGTAATGTTGCAACCACACACAAGTTGAAGTGCTGCGAGGAAAAAACGAGTCAGTACATTTCAAACATGAAAAAGTTCATTTTAAAATCAACATGAAAAACCAAAATACCAAAAGTATAAAACACAAAAAATGCTTACCATGGAAAGAAAACATATCGTGCACCGCTCCCTCCTCAAGCCCTGTGGTGCAACAGATGTCCCCTTCTCCAAAAATGTACTCAATGGGACCGTAATGTTGCAACCACACACAAGTTGACCTGCTGTGAGGAAAAAACGAGTTAGTACATTTCAAACATGAAAAAGGTCATTTTAATATCAACATGAAAAACCAAAATACCAGAAGTATAAAACCCAAAAAATGCTTACCATGGAAAGAAAACATATCATGCACCGCTCCCTTCTCCCGCCCTGTGGTGCAACAGATGTCCCATTCTCCAAAAATGTACTCAATGGGACCGTAATGTTGCAACCACACTCAAGTTGACCTGCTGTTAGGAAAAAACGAGTTAGTACATTTCAAACATGAAAAAGGTCGTTTTAAAATCAACATGTAAAACCAAAATACCAAAAGTATAAAACCCAAAAAATGCTTACCATCGAAAGGAAATGTATCGTGCACCGCTCCTTCCTCACGCCCTGTGGTGCAACAGATGTCCCCGTCTCCAAAAATGTACTCAATGGGACCGTAATGTTGCAACCACACACAAGTTGACCTGCTGTGAGGAAAAAACGAGTTAGTACACTTCAAACATGAAAAAGGTCATTTTAAAATCAACATGAAAAACCAAAATACCAAAACTATAAAACCCAAAAAATGCTTACCATGGAAAGAAAACGAATCGTGCACCGCTCCCTCCTCACGCCCTGTGGTGCAACAGATTTCCCCTTCTCCAAAAATGTACTCAATGGGACCGTAATGTTGCAACCACACACAAGTTGACCTGCTGTGAGGAAAAAACGAGTTAGTACATTTCAAACATGAAAAATGTCATTTTAAAATCAACATGAAAAACCAAAATACCAAAAGTATAAAACCCAAAAAATGCTTACCATGGAAAGAAACCGTAGCGTGCACAGCCCGCTCCTCCCGCCCTGTGGTGCAACAGATGTCCCTTTCGCCAAAAATATACTCAATGGGACCGTAATGATGCAACCACACACAAGTTGACCTGCTGTGAGGAAAAAACGAGTTAGTACATTTGAAACATGAAAAAGGTCATTTAAAAATCAAAAATGCTTACCATGGAAAGAAAACGTATCGTGCACCGCTCCCTCCTCCCGGCCTGTGGTGCAACAGATGTCCCTTATGCCAAAAATGTACTCAATGGGACCGTAATGTTGCAACCACACACAAGTTGACCTGCTGTGAGGAAAAAACGAGTTAGTACATTTCAAACATGAAAAAGTTCATTTTAAAATCAACATGAAAAACCAAAATACCAAAAGTATAAAACCCAAAAAATGCTTACCACGGAAAGAAAACGTATCGTGCACCGCTCCCTCCTCCCACCCTGTGGTGCAACAGATGTCCCCTTCTCCAAAAATGTACTCAATGGGACCATAATGTTGCAACCACCCACAAGTTTACCTGCTGTGAGGAAAAAACGAGTTAGTACATTTCAAACATCCAAAAGGTCATTTTAAAATCAACATGAAAAGCCAAAATACCAAAAGTATAAAACCCAAAAAATGCTTACCATGGAAAGAAAACGTATCGTGCACCGCTCCCTCCTCCCGCCCTGTGGTGCAAAGGATGTCCCCTTCGCAAAAAATGTACTCAATGGGACCGTAATGTTGCAACCACACACAAGTTGACCCGCTGTGAGGAAAAAACGAGTTAGTACATTTCAAACATGAAAAAGGTCATTTTAAAATCAACATGAAAAACCAAAATGCCAAAAGTATAAAACCCAAAAAATGCTTACCATGGAAAGAAAACGTATCGTGCAACGCTCCCTCCTCACGCCCTGTGGTGCAACAGAAGTCCCCTTCTCCAAAAATGTACTCAATGGGACCGTAATGTTGCAACCACACACAAGTCGACCTGCTGTGAGGAAAAAACGAGTTAGTACATTTCAAACATGAAAAAGGTCATTTTAAAATCAACATGAAAAACCAAAATACCAAAAGTATAAAACCCAAAAAATGCTTACCATGGAAAGAAAATGTATCGTGCACCGCTCCTTCCTACCGCCCCGTGGTGCAACAGATGTCCCCTTCTCCAAAAATGTACTCTATGGGACCGTAATGTTGCAACCACATACAAGTTGAACTGCTATGACGAAAAAACGAGTTAGTACATTTCAAACATGAAAAAGGTCATTTTAAAATCAACATGAAAAACCAAAATACCAAAAGTATAAAACCCAAAAAATGCTTACCATCGAAAGAAAACGTATCGTGCACCGCTCCCTCCTCCCGCCCTGTGGTGCAACAGATGTCCCCTTCTCCAAAAATGTACTCAATGGGACCGTAATGTTGCAACCACACACAAGTTGACCTGCTGTGAGGAAAAAACGAGTTAGTACATTTCAAACATGAAAAAGGTCATTTTAAAATCAACATGAAAAACCAAAATACCAAAGTATAAAACCCAAAAAATGCTTACCACGAAAGAAAACGTATCGTGCACCGCTCCCTCCTCCCGCCCTGTGGTGAAACAGATGTCCCCTTCTCCAAAAATGTACTCAATGGGACCGTAATGTTGCAACCACACACAAGTTGACCTGCTGTGAGGAAAAAACGAGTTAGTACATTTCAAACATGAAAAAGGTCATTTTAAAATCAACATGAAAAACCAAAATACGAAAAGTATAAAACCCAAAAAATGCTTACCATGGAAAGAAAACGTATCGTGCACCGCTCCCTCCTCCCGCCCTGTGGTGTAACAGATGTCCCTTTCGCCAAAAATGTACTCAATGGGACCGTAATGTTGCAACCACACACAAGTTGACCTGCTGTGAGGAAAAAACGAGTTAGTACATTTCAAACATGAAAAAGGTAATTTAATAATCAAAAATGCTTACCATGGAAAGAAAACGTATCGTGTACCGCTCCCTCCTCCCGGCCTGTGGTGCAACAGATGTCCCCTTCTCCAAAAATGTACTCAATGTTACCGTCATATTGCAACCACACACAAGTTTACCTGCTGTGAGGAAAAAAACGAGTTAGTACATTTCAAACATGAAAAAGGTCATTTTAAAATCAACATGAAAAACCAAAATACCAAAAGTATAAAACGCAAAAAATGCTTACCATTGAAAGAAAACATATCGTGCACCGCTCCCTCCTCCCGCCCTGTGGTGCAACAGATGTCCCCTTCTCCAAAAATGTACTCAATGGGACCGTAAGGTTGCAACCACACACAAGTTGACCTGCTGTGAGGAAAAAACGAGTTAGTACATTTCAAACATGAAAAAGGTCATTTTAAAATCAACATGAAAAACCAAAATAGCAAAACTATAAAACCCAAAAAATGCTTACCATGGAAAGAAAACGTATCTTGCACCGCTCCCTCCTCCCGCCCTGTGGTGCAACAGATGTCCCCTTCTCCAAAAATGTACTCAATGGGACCGTAATGTTGCAACCACACACAAGTTGACCTGATGTGAGGAAGAAACGAGTTAGTACATTTCAAACATGAAAAAGGTCATTTTAAAATCAACATGAAAAACCAAAATACCAAAAGTATAAAACCCAAAAAATGCTTACCATGGAAAGAAAACGGATCGTGCACAGCTCCCTCCTCCCGCCCTGTGGTGCAACAGATGTCCCTTTCGCCAAAAATGTACTCAATGGGACCATAATGTTGCAACCACACACAAGTTGACCTCCTGTGAGGAAAAAACGAGTTAGTACATTTCAAACATGAAAAAGGTCATTAAAAATCAAAAATGCTTACCATGGAAAGAAAACGTATCGTGCACCGCTCCCTCCTCCCGGCCTGTGGAGCAACAGATGTCCCTTATGCCAAAAATGTACTCAATGGGACCGTAATGTTGCAACCACACACAAGTTGACCTGCTGTGAGGAAAAAACGAGTTAGTACATTTCAAACATCCAAAAGGTCATTTTAAAATCAACATGAAAAACCAAAATACCAAAAGTATAAAACCCAAAAAATGTTTTCCATGGAAAGAAAATGTATCGTGCACCGCTCCCTCCTCCCGCCCTGTGGTGCAAAGGATGTCCCATTCGCCAAAAATGTACTCAATGGGACCGTAATGTTGCAACCACACACAAGTTGACCTGCTGTGAGGAAAAAACGAGTTAGTACATTTCAAACATGAAAAAGTTCATTTTAAAATCAACATGAAAAACCAAAATGCCAAAAGTATAAAACCCAAAAAATGCTTACCATGGAAAGAAAACGTATCGTGCACCGCTCCCTCCTCAAGCCCTCTGGTGCAACAGATGTCCCCTTCTCCAAAAATGTACTCAATGGGACCGTAATGTTGCAACCACACACAAGTTGACCTGCTGTGAGGAAAAAACGAGTTAGTACATTTCAAACATGAAAAAGTTCGTTTTAAAATCAACATGAAAAACCAAAATGCCAAAAGTATAAAACCCAAAAAATGCTTACCATGGAAAGGAAACGTATCGTGCACCGCTCCCTCCTCCCACCCTGTGGTGCAACAGATGTCCCCTTCTCCAAAAATGTACTCAATGGGACCGTAATGTTGGAACCACACACAAGTTGACCTGCTGTGAGGAAAAAACGAGTTAGTACATTTCAAACATCCAAAAGGTCATTTTAAAATCAACATGAAAAACCAAAATACCAAAAGTATAAAACACAAAAAATGCTTACCATGGAAAGAAAACGTATCGTACACCGCTCCCTCCTCCCGCCCTGTGGTGCAAAGGATGTCCCCTTCGCCAAAAATGTACTCAATGGGACCGTAATGTTGCAACCACACACAAGTTGACCTGCTGTGAGAAAAAAACGAGTTAGTACATTTCAAACATTAAAAAAGTTGTTTTAAAATCAACATGAAAAACCAAAATACCAAAAGTATAAAACCCAAAAAATGCTTACCATGGAAAGAAAACGTATCGTGCACCGCTCCCTCCTACCGCCCCGTGGTGCAACAGATGTCCCCTTCTCCAAAAATGTACTCAATGGGACCGTAATGTTGCAACCACACACAAGTTGAACTGCTATTACGAAAAAACGAGTTAGTACATTTCAAACATGAAAAAGGTCATTTTAAAATCAACATGAAAAACCAAAATACCAAAAGTATAAAACCCCAAAAATGCTTACCATCGAAAGAAAACGTATCGTGCACCGCTCCCTCCTCCCGCCCTGTGGTGCAACAGATGTCCCCTTCTCCAAAAATGTACTCAATGGGACCGTAATGTTGCAACCACACACAAGTTGACCTGCTGTGAGGAAAAAACGAGTTAGTACATTTCAAACATGAAAAAGGTCATTTTAAAATCAACTTGAAAAACCAAAATACCAAAAGTATAAAACCCAAAAAATGCTTACCATCGAAAGAAAACGTATCGTGCACCGCTCCCTCCTCCCGCCCTGTGGTGCAACAGATGTCCCCTTCTCCAAAAATGTACTCAATGGGACCGTAATGTTGCAACCACACACAAGTTTACCTGCTGTGAGGAAAAAAACGAGTTAGTACATTTCAAACATGAAAAAGGTCATTTTAAAATCAACATGAAAAACCAAAATACCAAAAGTATAAAACCCAAAAAATGCTTACCATTGAAAGAAATCATATCGTGCACCGCTCCCTCCTCCCGCCCTGTGGTGCAACAGATGTCCCCTTCTCCAAAAATGTACTCAATGGGACCGTAATGTTGCAACCACACACAAGTTGACCTGCTGTGAGGAAAAAACGAGTTAGTACATTTCAAACATGAAAAAGGTCATTTTAAAATCAACATGAAAAACCAAAATACCAAAAGTAAAAAACCCAAAAAATGCTTACCATGGAAAGAAAACATATCATGCACCGCTCCCTCCTCCCGCCCTGTGGTGCAACAGATGTCCCCTTCTCCAAAAATGTACTGAATGGGACCGTAATGTTGCAACCACACTCAAGTTGACCTGCTGTGAGGAAAAAACGAGTTAGTACATTTCAAACATGAAAAAGGTCGTTTTAAAATCAACATGTAAAACCACAATACCAAAAGTATAAAACCCAAAAAATGCTTACCATCGAAAGAAAACGTATCGTGCACCGCTCCCTCCTCACGCCCTGTGGTGCAACAGATGTCCCCTTCTCCAAAAATGTACTCAATGGGACCGTAATGTTGCAACCACACACAAGTTGACCTGCTGTGAGGAAAAAACGAGTTAGTACATTTCAAACATGAAAAAGGTCATTTTAAAATCAACATGAAAAACCAAAATACCAAAACTATAAAACCCAAAAAATGCTTACCATGGAAAGAAAACGAATCGTGCACCGCTCCCTCCTCACGCCCTGTGGTGCAACAGATTTCCCCTTCTCCAAAAATGTACTCAATGGGACCGTAATGTTGCAACCACACACAAGTTGACCTGCTGTGAGGAAAAAACGAGTTAGTACATTTCAAACATGAAAAATGTCATTTTAAAATCAACATGAAAAACCAAAATACCAAAAGTATAAAACCCAAAAAATGCTTACCATGGAAAGAAAACGTATCGTGCACAGCCCCCTCCTCCCGCCCTGTGGTGCAACAGATGTCCCTTTCGCCAAAAATATACTCAATGGGACCGTAATGATGCAACCACACACAAGTTGACCTGCTGTGAGGAAAAAACGAGTTAGTACATTTCAAACATGAAAAAAGTCATTTAAAAATCAAAAATGCTTACCATGGAAAGAAAACGTATCGTGCACCGCTCACTCCTCCCGGCCTGTGGTGCAACAGATGTCCCTTATGCCAAAAATGTACTCAATGGGACCGTAATGTTGCAACCACACACAAGTTGACCTCCTGTGACGAAAAAACGAGTTAGTGCATTTCAAACATGAAAAAGGTCATTTTAAAATCAACATGAAAAACCAAAATACCAAAAGTATAAAACACAAAAAATGCTTACCATGGAAAGAAAACGTATCGTGGAACGCGCCCTCCTCCCGCCCTGTGGTGCAACAGATGTCCCTTTCGCCAAAAATGTACTCAATGGGACCGTAATGTTGCAACCACACACAAGTTGACCTGCTGTGACGAAAAAACAAGTTAGTACATTTCAAACATGAAAAAGGTCATTTTCAAATCAACATGAAAAACCAAAATACCAAAAGTATAAAACCCAAAAAATGCTTACCATGGAAAGAAAACGTATCGTGCACTGCTCCCTCCTCCCGACCTGTGGTGCAACAGATGTCCCCTACTCCAAAAATGTACTCAATGGGACCGTAATGTTGCAACCACACACAAGTTGACCTGCTGTGAGGAAAAAACGAGTTAGTACATTTCAAACATGAAAAAGGTCATTTTAAAATCAACATGAAAAACCAAAATACCAAAAGTATAAAACCCAAATAATTCTTACCATCGAAAGAAAACGTATCGTGCACCGCTCCCTCCTCCCGCCCTGTGGTGCAACAGATGTCCCCTTCTACAAAAGTGTACTCAATGGGACCGTAAGGTTGCAACCACACACAAGTTGACCTGCTGTGAGGAAAAAACGAGTTAGTACATTTCAAACATGAAAAAGCTCATTTTAAAATCAACATGAAAAACCAAAATACCAAAAGTATAAAACCCAAAAAATGCTTACCATGGAAAGAAAACGTATCGTGCACCGCTCCCTCCTCCCGCCCTGTGGTGCAACAGATGTCCCCTTCTCCAAAAATGTACTCAATGGGACCGTAATGTTGCAACCACACACAAGTTGACCTCCTGTGACGAAAAAACGAGTTAGTACATTTCAAACATGAAAAAGGTCATTTTAAAATCAACATGAAAAACCAAAATACCAAAAGTATAAAACACAAAAAATGCTTACCATGGAAAGAAAACGTATCGTGGAACGCGCCCTCCTCCCGCCCTGTGGTGCAACAGATGTCCCTTTCGCCAAAAATGTACTCAATGGGACCGTAATGTTGCAACCACACACAAGTTGACCTGCTGTGACGAAAAAACGAGTTAGTACATTTCAAACATGAAAAAGGTCATTTTAAAATCAACACGAAAAACCAAAATACCAAAAGTATAAAACCCAAAAAATTCTTACCAACGAAAGAAAACGTATCGTGCACCGCTCCCTCCTCCCGCCCTGTGGTGCAACAGATGTCCCTTTCGCCAAAAATGTACTCAATGGGACCGTAATGTTGCAACCACACACAAGTTGACCTGCTGTGAGGAAAAAACGAGTTAGTACATTTCAAACATGAAAAAGGTCATTTTAAAATCAACATGAAAAACCAAAATACCAAAAGTATAAAACCCAAAAAATGCATACCATGGAAAGTAAACGTATCGTGCACTGCTCCCTCCTCCCGCCCTGTGGTGCAACAGATGTCCTCTTTTCCAAAAATGTACTCAATGGGACCGTAATGTTGCAACCACACACAAGTTGACCTTCTGTGAGGAAAAAACGAGTTAGTACATTTCAAACATGAAAAAGGTAATTTTAAAATCAACATGCAAATCCAAAATACCAAAAGCATAAAACACAAAAAAATTGTTACCATGGAAAGAAAACGTATCGTGCACCGCTCCCTCCTCCCGCCCTGTGGTGCAACAGATGTCCCCTTCTCCAAAAATGTACTCAATGGGACCGTAATGTTGCAACCACACAAAAGTTGACCTGCTGTGAGGAAAAAACGAGTTAGTACATTTCAAACATGAAAAAGGTCATTTTAAAATCAACATGAAAAACCAAAATTCCAAAAGTATAAAACACAAAAAAATTCTTTCCATGGAAAGAAAATGTATCGTGCACCGCTCCCTCCTCCCGCCCTGTGGTGCTAAAGATGTCCCTTTCGCCAAAAATGTACTCAATGGGACCGTAATGTTGCAACCACACACAAGTTGACCTGGTGTGACGAAAAAACGAGTTAGTACATTTCAAACATGAAAAAGGTCATTTTAAAATCAACATGCAAATCCAAAATACCAAAAGTATAAAACACAAAAAAAATTCTTACCATGGAAAGAAAACGTATCATGCACCGCTCCCTCCTCACGCCCTATGGTGCAACAGATGTCCCCTTCTCCAAAAATGTACTCAATGGGACCGTAATGTTGCAACCACACACAAGTTGACCTGCTGTGAGGAAAAAACGAGTTAGTACATTTCAAACATGAAAAAGGTCATTTTAAAATCAACATGAAAAACCAAAATACCAAAAGTATAAAACCCAAAAAATGCATACCATGGAAAGTAAACGTATCGTGCACTGCTCCCTCCTCCCGCCCTGTGGTGCAACAGATGTCCCCTTCCCCAAAAATGTACTCAATGGGACCGTAATGTTGCAACCACACACAAGTTGACCTGCTGTGAGGAAAAAACGAGTTAGTACATTTCAAACATGAAAAAGGTCATTTTAAAATCAACATGAAAAACCAAAATACCAAAAGTATAAAACCCAAAAATAGCTTACCATGGAAAGAAAACGTATCGCGCACCGCTCCCTCCTCACGCCCTGTGGTGCAACAGATGTCCCCTTCTCCAAAAATGTACTCAATGGGACCGTAATGTTGCAACCACACACAAGTTGACCTGCTGTGAGGAAAAAACGAGTTAGTACATTTCAAACATGAAGAAGGTCATTTTAAAATCAACATGAAAAACCAAAGTACCAAAAGTATAAAACCCAAAAAATGCTTACCATGGAAAGAAAACGTATCGTGCACCGCTCCCTCCTCCCGCCCTGTGTGCAACAGATGTCCCCTTCTCGAAAAATGTACTCAATGGGACCGTAATGTTGCACACACACACAAGTTGACCTGCTGTGAGGCAAAAACGAGTTAGTACATTTCAAACATGAAAAAGGTCATTTTAAAATCAACATGAAAAACCAAAATACCAAAAGTATAAAACACAAAAAATGCTTACCATGGAAAGAAAACATATCGTGCACCGCTCCCTCCTCCCGCCCTGTGGTGCAACAGATGTCCCCTTCTCCAAAAATGTACTCAATGGGACCGTAATGTTGCAACCACACACAAGTTGACCTGCTGTGAGGAAAAAACGAGTTAGTACATTTCAAACATGAAAAAGGTCATTTTAAAATCAACATGAAAAACCAAAATACCAAAAGTATAAAACACAAAAAATGCTTACCATGGAAAGAAAACATATCGTGCACCGCTCCCTCCTCCCGCCCTGTGGTGCAACAGATGTCCCCTTCTCCAAAAATGTACTCAATGGGACCGTAATGTTGCAACCACACACAAGTTGACTTGCTGTGAGGTAAAAACGAGTTACTACATTTCAAACATGAAAAAGGTCATTTTAAAATCAACATGAAAAACCAAAATACAAAAAGTATAAAACCCAAAAAATGCTTACCATCGAAAGAAAAAGTATTGTGCACCGCTCTCTCCTCCCGCCCTGTGGTGCAACAGATGTGCCCTTCTCCAAAAATGTACTCAGTGGGACCGTAATGTTGCAACCACACACAAGTTGACCTGCTGTGAGGAGAAAACGAGTTAGTACATTTCAAACATGAAAAAGGTCATTTTAAAATCAACATGAAAAACCAAAATACCAAAAGTATAAAACCCCAAAAATGCTTACCATCGAAAGAAAACGTATCGTGCACCGCTCCCTCCTCCCGCCCTGTGGTGCAACACATGTCCCCTTCTCCAAAAATGTACTCAATGGGACCGTAATGTTGCAACCACACACAAGTTGACCTGCTGTGAGGAAAAAACGAGTTAGTACATTTCAAACATGAAAAAGGTCATTTTAAAATCAACATGAAAAACCAAAATACCAAAAGTATAAAACCCAAAAAATGCTTACCAAGGAAAGAAAACGTATCGTGCACCGCTCCCTCCTCCCGCCCTGTGGTGCAACAGATGTCCCCTTCTCCAAAAATGTACTCAATGGGACCGTGATGTTGCAACCACACACAAGTTTACCTGCTGTGAGGAAAAAAAAGAGTTAGTACATTTCAAACATGAAAAAGGTCATTTTAAAATCAACATGAAAAACCAAAATACCAAAAGTATAAAACCCAAAAAATGTTTACCATTGAAAGAAAACATATCGTGCACCGCTCCCTCCTCCCGCCCTGTGGTGCAACAGATGTCCCCTTCTCCAAAAATGTACTCAGTGGGACCGTAATGTTGCAACCACACACAAGTTGACCTGCTGTGAGGAAAAAACGAGTTAGTACATTTCAAACATGAAAAAGGTCATTTTAAAATCAACATGAAAAACCAAAATACCAAAAGTATAAAACCCCAAAAATGCTTACCATCGAAAGAAAACGTATCGTGCACCGCTCCCTCCTCCCGCCCTGTGGTGCAACAGATGTCCCCTTCTCCAAAAATGTACTCAATGGGACCGTAATGTTGCAACCACACACAAGTTGACCTGCTGTGAGGAAAAAACGAGTTAGTACATTTCAAACATGAAAAAGGTCATTTTAAAATCAACATGAAAAACCAAAATACCAAAAGTATAAAACCCAAAAAATGCTTACCATGGAAAGAAAACGTATCGTGCACCGCTCCCTCCTCCCGCCCTGTGGTGCAACAGATGTCCCCTTCTCCAAAAATGTACTCAATGGGACCGTAATGTTGCAACCACACACAAGTTTACCTGCTGTGAGGAAAAAAAAGAGTTAGTACATTTCAAACATGAAAAAGGTCATTTTAAAATCAACATGAAAAACCAAAATACCAAAAGTATAAAACCCAAAAAATGTTTACCATTGAAAGAAAACATATCGTGCACCGCTCCCTCCTCCCGCCCTGTGGTGCAACAGATGCCCCCTTCTCCAAAAATGTACTCAATGGGACCGTAATGTTGCAACCACACACAAGTTGACCTGCTGTGAGGAAAAAACGAGTTAGTACATTTCAAACATGAAAAAGGGCATTTTAAAATCAACATGAAAAACCAAAATAGCAAAACTATAAAACCCAAAAAATGCTTACCATGGAAAGAAAACGTATCGTGCACCGCTCCCTCCTACCGCCCTGTGGTGCAACAGATGTCCCCTTCTCCAAAAATGTACTCAATGGGACCGTAATGTTGCAACCACACACAAGTTAAAGTGCTGCGAGGAAAAAACGAGTCAGTACATTTCAAACATGAAAAAGTTCATTCTAAAATCAACATGAAAAACCAAAATACCGAAAGTATAAAACACAAAAAATGCTTACCATGGAAAGAAAACATATCGTGCACCGCTCCCTCCTCAAGCCCTGTGGTGCAACAGATGTCCCCTTCTCCAAAAATGTACTCAATGGGACCGTAATGTTGCAACCACACACAAGTTGACCTGCTGTGAGGAAAAAACGAGTTAGTACATTTCAAACATGAAAAAGGTCATTTTAATATCAACATGAAAAACCAAAATACCAGAAGTATAAAACCCAAAAAATGCTTACCATGGAAAGAAAACATATCATGCACCGCTCCCTCCTCCCGCCCTGTGGTGCAACAGATGTCCCCTTCTCCAAAAATGTACTCAATGGGACCGTAATGTTGCAACCACACACAAGTTGACCTGCTGTGAGGAAAAAACGAGTTAGTACACTTCAAACATGAAAAAGGTCATTTTAAAATCAACATGAAAAACCAAAATACCAAAACTATAAAACCCAAAAAATGCTTACCATGGAAAGAAAACGAATCGTGCACCGCTCCCTCCTCACGCCCTGTGGTGCAACAGATGTCCCTTTCGCCAAAAATATACTCAATGGGACCGTAATGATGCAACCACACACAAGTTGACCTGCTGTGAGGAAAAAACGAGTTAGTACATTTCAAACATGAAAAAGGTCATTTAAAAATCAAAAATGCTTACCATGGAAAGAAAACGTATCGTGCACCGCTCCCTCCTCCCGCCCTGTGGTGCAACAGATGTCCCTTATGCCAAAAATGTACTCAATGGGACCGTAATGTTGCAACCACACACAAGTTGACCTGCTGTGAGGAAAAAACGAGTTAGTACATTTCAAACATGAAAAAGTTCATTTTAAAATCAACATGAAAAACCAAAATACCAAAAGTATAAAACCCAAAAAATGCTTACCACGGAAAGAAAACGTATCGTGCACCGCTCCCTCCTCCCACCCTGTGGTGCAACAGATGTCCCCTTCTCCAAAAATGTACTCAATGGGACCATAATGTTGCAACCACCCACAAGTTTACCTGCTGTGAGGAAAAAACGAGTTAGTACATTTCAAACATCCAAAAGGTCATTTTAAAATCAACATGAAAAGCCAAAATACCAAAAGTATAAAACCCAAAAAATGCTTACCATGGAAAGAAAACGTATCGTGCACCGCTCCCTCCTCCCGCCCTGTGGTGCAAAGGATGTCCCCTTCGCAAAAAATGTACTCAATGGGACCGTAATGTTGCAACCACACACAAGTTGACCCGCTGTGAGGAAAAAACGAGTTAGTACATTTCAAACATGAAAAAGGTCATTTTAAAATCAACATGAAAAACCAAAATGCCAAAAGTATAAAACCCAAAAAATGCTTACCATGGAAAGAAAACGTATCGTGCAACGCTCCCTCCTCACGCCCTGTGGTGCAACAGAAGTCCCTTTCTCCAAAAATGTACTCAATGGGACCGTAATGTTGCAACCACACACAAGTCGACCTGCTGTGAGGAAAAAACGAGTTAGTACATTTCAAACATGAAAAAGGTCATTTTAAAATCAACATGAAAAACCAAAATACCAAAAGTATAAAACCCAAAAAATGCTTACCATGGAAAGAAAATGTATCGTGCACCGCTCCCTCCTACCGCCCCGTGGTGCAACAGATGTCCCCTTCTCCAAAAATGTACTCTATGGGACCGTAATGTTGCAACCACATACAAGTTGAACTGCTATGACGAAAAAACGAGTTAGTACATTTCAAACATGAAAAAGGTCATTTTAAAATCAACATGAAAAACCAAAATACCAAAAGTATAAAACCCAAAAAATGCTTACCATCGAAAGAAAACGTATCGTGCACCGCTCCCTCCTCCCGCCCTGTGGTGCAACAGATGTCCCCTTCTCCAAAAATGTACTCAATGGGACCGTAATGTTGCAACCACACACAAGTTGACCTGCCGTGAGGAAAAAACGAGTTAGTACATTTCAAACATGAAAAAGGTCATTTTAAAATCAACATGAAAAACCAAAATACCAAAAGTATAAAACACAAAAAATGCTTACCATGGAAAGAAAACATATCGTGCACCGCTCCCTCCTCCCGCCCTGTGGTGCAACAGATGTCCCCTTCTCCAAAAATGTACTCAATGGGACCGTAATATTGCAACCACACACAAGTTGACTTGCTGTGAGGTAAAAACGAGTTACTACATTTCAAACATGAAAAAGGTCATTTTAAAATCAACATGAAAAACCAAAATACAAAAAGTATAAAACCCAAAAAATGCTTACCATCGAAAGAAAAAGTATTGTGCACCGCTCTCTCCTCCCGCCCTGTGGTGCAACAGATGTGCCCTTCTCCAAAAATGTACTCAATGGGACCGTAATGTTGCAACCACACACAAGTTGAACTGCTATGACGAAAAAACGAGTTAGTACATTTCAAACATGAAAAAGGTCATTTTAAAATCAACATGAAAAACCAAAATACCAAAAGTATAAAACCCCAAAAATGCTTACCATCGAAAGAAAACGTATCGTGCACCGCTCCCTCCTCCCGCCCTGTGGTGCAACAGATGTCCCCTTCTCCAAAAATGTACTCAATGGGACCGTAATGTTGCAACCACACACAAGTTGACCTGCTGTGAGGAAAAAACGAGTTAGTACATTTCAAACATGAAAAAGGTCATTTTAAAATCAACATGAAAAACCAAAATACCAAAAGTATAAAACCCAAAAAATGCTTACCATGGAAAGAAAACGTATCGTGCACCGCTCCCTCCTCCCGCCCTGTGGTGCAACAGATGTCCCCTTCTCCAAAAATGTACTCAATGGGACCGTAATGTTGCAACCACACACAAGTTTACCTGCTGTGAGGAAAAAAAAGAGTTAGTACATTTCAAACATGAAAAAGGTCATTTTAAAATCAACATGAAAAACCAAAATACCAAAAGTATAAAACCCAAAAAACGTTTACCATTGAAAGAAAACATATCGTGCACCGCTCCCTCCTCCCGCCCTGTGGTGCAACAGATGTCCCCTTCTCCAAAAATGTACTCAATGGGACCGTAATGTTGCAACCACACACAAGTTGACCTGCTGTGAGGAAAAAACGAGTTAGTACATTTCAAACATGAAAAAGGTCATTTTAAAATCAACATGAAAAACCAAAATACCAAAAGTATAAAACCCCAAAAATGCTTACCATCGAAAGAAAACGTATCGTGCACCGCTCCCTCCTCCCGCCCTGTGGTGCAACAGATGTCCCCTTCTCCAAAAATGTACTCAATGGGACCGTAATGTTGCAACCACACACAAGTTGACCTGCTGTGAGGAAAAAACGAGTTAGTACATTTCAAACATGAAAAAGGTCATTTTAAAATCAACATGAAAAACCAAAATACCAAAAGTATAAAACCCAAAAAATGCTTACCATGGAAAGAAAACGTATCGTGCACCGCTCCCTCCTCCCGCCCTGTGGTGCAATAGATGTCCCCTTCTCCAAAAATGTACTCAATGGGACCGTAATGTTGCAACCACACACAAGTTTACCTGCTGTGAGGAAAAAAAAGAGTTAGTACATTTCAAACATGAAAAAGGTCATTTTAAAATCAACATGAAAAACCAAAATACCAAAAGTATAAAACCCAAAAAATGTTTACCATTGAAAGAAAACATATCGTGCACCGCTCCCTCCTACCGCCCTGTGGTGCAACAGATGTCCCCTTCTCCAAAAATGTACTCAATGGGACCGTAATGTTGCAACCACACACAAGTTGAAGTGCTGCGAGGTAAAAACGAGTCAGTACATTTCAAACATGAAAAAGTTCATTTTAAAATCAACATGAAAAACCAAAATACCAAAAGTATAAAACACAAAAAATGCTTACCATGGAAAGAAAACATATCGTGCACCGCTCCCTCCTCAAGCCCTGTGGTGCAACAGATGTCCCCTTCTCCAAAAATGTACTCAATGGGACCGTAATGTTGCAACCACACACAAGTTGACCTGCTGTGAGGAAAAAACGAGTTAGTACATTTCAAACATGAAAAAGGTCATTTTAATATCAACATGAAAAACCAAAATACCAGAAGTATAAAACCCAAAAAATGCTTACCATGGAAAGTAAACATATCATGCACCGCTCCCTCCTCCCGCCCTGTGGTGCAACAGATGTCCCCTTCTCCAAAAATGTACTCAATGGGACCGTAATGTTGCAACCACACTCAAGTTGACCTGCTGTTAGGAAAAAACGAGTTAGTACATTTCAAACATGAAAAAGGTCGTTTTAAAATCAACATGTAAAACCAAAATACCAAAAGTATAAAACCCAAAAAATGCTTACCATCGAAAGGAAATGTATCGTGCACCGCTCCTTCCTCACGCCCTGTGGTGCAACAGATGTCCCCGTCTCCAAAAATGTACTCAATGGGACCGTAATGTTGCAACCACACACAAGTTGACCTGCTGTGAGGAAAAAACGAGTTAGTACACTTCAAACATGAAAAAGGTCATTTTAAAATCAACATGAAAAACCAAAATACCAAAACTATAAAACCCAAAAAATGCTTACCATGGAAGGAAAACGAATCATGCACCGCTCCCTCCTCACGCCCTGTGGTGCAACAGATTTCCCCTTCTCCAAAAATGTACTCAATGGGACCGTAATGTTGCAACCACACACAAGTTGACCTGCTGTGAGGAAAAAACGAGTTAGTACATTTCAAACATGAAAAATGTCATTTTAAAATCAACATGAAAAACCAAAATACCAAAAGTATAAAACCCAAAAAATGCTTACCATGGAAAGAAACCGTATCGTGCACAGCCCGCTCCTCCCGCCCTGTGGTGCAACAGATGTCCCTTTCGCCAAAAATATACTCAATGGGACCGTAATGATGCAACCACACACAAGTTGACCTGCTGTGAGGAAAAAACGAGTTAGTACATTTCAAACATGAAAAAGGTCATTTAAAAATCAAAAATGCTTACCATGGAAAGAAAACGTATCGTGCACCGCTCCCTCCTCCCGGCCCGTGGTGCAACAGATGTCCCTTATGCCAAAAATGTACTCAATGGGACCGTAATGTTGCAACCACACACAAGTTGACCTGCTGTGAGGAAAAAACGAGTTAGTACATTTCAAACATGAAAAAGTTCATTTTAAAATCAACATGAAAAACCAAAATACCAAAAGTATAAAACCCAAAAAATGCTTACCACGGAAAGAAAACGTATCGTGCACCGCTCCCTCCTCCCACCCTGTGGTGCAACAGATGTCCCCTTCTCCAAAAATGTACTCAATGGGACCATAATGTTGCAACCACCCACAAGTTTACCTGCTGTGAGGAAAAAACGAGTTAGTACATTTCAAACATCCAAAAGGTCATTTTAAAATCAACATGAAAAGCCAAAATACCAAAAGTATAAAACCCAAAAAATGCTTACCATGGAAAGAAAACGTATCGTGCACCGCTCCCTCCTCCCGCCCTGTGGTGCAAAGGATGTCCCCTTCGCAAAAAATGTACTCAATGGGACCGTAATGTTGCAACCACACACAAGTTGACCTGCTGTGAGGAAAAAACGAGTTAGTACATTTCAAACATGAAAAAGGTCATTTTAAAATCAACATGAAAAACCAAAATGCCATAAGTATAAAACCCAAAAAATGCTTACCATGGAAAGAAAACGTATCGTGCAACGCTCCCTCCTCACGCCCTGTGGTGCAACAGAAGTCCCCTTCTCCAAAAATGTACTCAATGGGACCGTAATGTTGCAACCACACACAAGTCGACCTGCTGTGAGGAAAAAACGAGTTAGTACATTTCAAACATGAAAAAGGTCATTTTAAAATCAACATGAAAAACCAAAATACCAAAAGTATAAAACCCAAAAAATGCTTACCATGGAAAGAAAATGTATCGTGCACCGCTCCCTCCTACCGCCCCGTGGTGCAACAGATGTCCCCTTCTCCAAAAATGTACTCTATGGGACCGTAATGTTGCAACCACATACAAGTTGAACTGCTATGACGAAAAAACGAGTTAGTACATTTCAAACATGAAAAAGGTCATTTTAAAATCAACATGAAAAACCAAAATACCAAAAGTATAAAAACCAAAAAATGCTTACCATCGAAAGAAAACGTATCGTGCACCGCTCCCTCCTCCCGCCCTGTGGTGCAACAGATGTCCCCTTCTCCAAAAATGTACTCAATGGGACCGTAATGTTGCAACCACACACAAGTTGACCTGCTGTGAGGAAAAAACGAGTTAGTACATTTCAAACATGAAAAAGGTCATTTTAAAATCAACATGAAAAACCAAAATACCAAAGTATAAAACCCAAAAAATGCTTACCACGGAAAGAAAACGTATCGTGCACCGCTCCCTCCTCCCGCCCTGTGGTGAAACAGATGTCCCCTTCTCCAAAAATGTACTCAATGGGACCGTAATGTTGCAACCACACACAAGTTGACCTGCTGTGAGGAAAAAACGAGTTAGTACATTTCAAACATGAAAAAGGTCATTTTAAAATCAACATGAAAAACCAAAATACGAAAAGTATAAAACCCAAAAAATGCTTACCATGGAAAGAAAACGTATCGTGCACCGCTCCCTCCTCCCGCCCTGTGGTGTAACAGATGTCCCTTTCGCCAAAAATGTACTCAATGGGACCGTAATGTTGCAACCACACACAAGTTGACCTGCTGTGAGGAAAAAACGAGTTAGTACATTTCAAACATGAAAAAGGTAATTTAATAATCAAAAATGCTTACCATGGAAAGAAAACGTATCGTGTACCGCTCCCTCCTCCCGGCCTGTGGTGCAACAGATGTCCCCTTCTCCAAAAATGTACTCAATGGGACCGTCATATTGCAACCACACACAAGTTTACCTGCTGTGAGGAAAAAAACGAGTTAGTACATTTCAAACATGAAAAAGGTCATTTTAAAATCAACATGAAAAACCAAAATACCAAAAGTATAAAACGCAAAAAATGCTTACCATTGAAAGAAAACATATCGTGCACCGCTCCCTCCTCCCGCCCTGTGGTGCAACAGATGTCCCCTTCTCCAAAAATGTACTCAATGGGACCGTAAGGTTGCAACCACACACAAGTTGACCTGCTGTGAGGAAAAAACGAGTTAGTACATTTGAAACATGAAAAAGGTCATTTTAAAATCAACATGAAAAACCAAAATAGCAAAACTATAAAACCCAAAAAATGCTTACCATGGAAAGAAAACGTATCGTGCACCGCTCCCTCCTCACGCCCTGTGGTGCAACAGATGTCCCCTTCTCCAAAAATGTACTCAATGGGGCCGTAATGTTGCAACCACACACAAGTTGACCTGATGTGAGGAAGAAACGAGTTAGTACATTTCAAACATGAAAAAGGTCATTTTAAAATCAACATGAAAAACCAAAATACCAAAAGTATAAAACCCAAAAAATGCTTACCATGGAAAGAAAACGGATCGTGCACAGCTCCCTCCTCCCGCCCTGTGGTGCAACAGATGTCCCTTTCGCCAAAAATGTACTCAATGGGACCATAATGTTGCAACCACACACAAGTTGACCTCCTGTGAGGAAAAAACGAGTTAGTACATTTCAAACATGAAAAAGGTCATTAAAAATCAAAAATGCTTACCATGGAAAGAAAACGTATCGTGCACCGCTCCCTCCTCCCGGCCTGTGGAGCAACAGATGTCCCTTATGCCAAAAATGTACTCAATGGGACCGTAATGTTGCAACCACACACAAGTTGACCTGCTGTGAGGAAAAAACGAGTTAGTACATTTCAAACATCCAAAAGGTCATTTTAAAATCAACATGAAAAACCAAAATACCAAAAGTATAAAACCCAAAAAATGTTTACCATGGAAAGAAAATGTATCGTGCACCGCTCCCTCCTCCCGCCCTGTGGTGCAACAGATGTCCCCTTCTCCAAAAATGTACTCAATGGGACCGTAATGTTGCAACCACACACAAGTTGACCTGCTGTGAGGAAAAAACGAGTTAGAACATTTCAAACATGAAAAAGGTCATTTTAAAATCAACTTGAAAAACCAAAATACCAAAAGTATAAAACCCAAAAAATGCTTACCATGGAAAGAAAACGTATCGTGCACCGCTCCCTCCTCCCGCCCTGTGGTGCAACAGATGTCCCCTTCTCCAAAAATGTACTCAATGGGACCGTAATGTTGCAACCACACACAAGTTTACCTGCTGTGAGGAAAAAAACGAGTTAGTACATTTCAAACATGAAAAAGGTCATTTTAAAATCAACATGAAAAACCAAAATACCAAAAGTATAAAACCCAAAAAATGCTTACCATTGAAAGAAATCATATCGTGCACCGCTCCCTCCTCCCGCCCTGTGGTGCAACAGATGTCCCCTTCTCCAAAAATGTACTCAATGGGACCGTAATGTTGCAACCACACACAAGTTGACCTGCTGTGAGGAAAAAACGAGTTA
This sequence comes from Schistocerca nitens, assembly GCF_023898315.1. Taxonomy (NCBI): domain Eukaryota; kingdom Metazoa; phylum Arthropoda; class Insecta; order Orthoptera; family Acrididae; genus Schistocerca; species Schistocerca nitens. The sequence continues at coordinate 136,560,887 of NC_064618.1, forward strand.
GTACATTTCAAACATGAAAAAGGTCATTTTAAAATCAACATGAAAAACCAAAATACCAAAAGTAAAAAACCCAAAAAATGCTTACCATGGAAAGAAAACATATCATGCACCGCTCCCTCCTCCCGCCCTGTGGTGCAACAGATGTCCCCTTCTCCAAAAATGTACTGAATGGGACCGTAATGTTGCAACCACACTCAAGTTGACCTGCTGTGAGGAAAAAACGAGTTAGTACATTTCAAACATGAAAAAGGTCGTTTTAAAATCAACATGTAAAACCACAATACCAAAAGTATAAAACCCAAAAAATGCTTACCATCGAAAGAAAACGTATCGTGCACCGCTCCCTCCTCACGCCCTGTGGTGCAACAGATGTCCCCTTCTCCAAAAATGTACTCAATGGGACCGTAATGTTGCAACCACACACAAGTTGACCTGCTGTGAGGAAAAAACGAGTTAGTACATTTCAAACATGAAAAAGGTCATTTTAAAATCAACATGAAAAACCAAAATACCAAAACTATAAAACCCAAAACATGCTTACCATGGAAAGAAAACGAATCGTGCACCGCTCCCTCCTCACGCCCTGTGGTGCAACAGCTTTCCCCTTCTCCAAAAATGTACTCAATGGGACCGTAATGTTGCAACCACACACAAGTTGACCTGCTGTGAGGAAAAAACGTGTTAGTATATTTCAAACATGAAAAATGTCATTTTAAAATCAACATGACAAACCAAAATACCAAAAGTATAAAACCCAAAAAATGCATACCATGGAAAGAAAACGTATCGTGCACAGCCCCCTCCTCCCGCCCTGTGGTGCAACAGATGTCCCTTTCGCCAAAAATATACTCAATGGGACCGTAATGATGCAACCACACACAAGTTGACCTGCTGTGAGGAAAAAACGAGTTAGTACATTTCAAACATGAAAAAAGTCATTTAAAAATCAAAAATGCTTACCATGGAAAGAAAACGTATCGTGCACCGCTCACTCCTCCCGGCCTGTGGTGCAACAGATGTCCCTTATGCCAAAAATGTACTCAATGGGACCGTAATGTTGCAACCACACACAAGTTGACCTCCTGTGACGAAAAAACGAGTTAGTGCATTTCAAACATGAAAAAGGTCATTTTAAAATCAACATGAAAAACCAAAATACCAAAAGTATAAAACACAAAAAATGCTTACCATGGAAAGAAAACGTATCGTGGAACGCGCCCTCCTCCCGCCCTGTGGTGCAACAGATGTCCCTTTCGCCAAAAATGTACTCAATGGGACCGTAATGTTGCAACCACACACAAGTTGACCTGCTGTGACGAAAAAACGAGTTAGTACATTTCAAACATGAAAAAGGTCATTTTCAAATCAACATGAAAAACCAAAATACCAAAAGTATAAAACCCAAAAAATGCTTACCATGGAAAGAAAACGTATCGTGCACTGCTCCCTCCTCCCGACCTGTGGTGCAACAGATGTCCCCTACTCCAAAAATGTACTCAATGGGACCGTAATGTTGCAACCACACACAAGTTGACCTGCTGTGAGGAAAAAACGAGTTAGTACATTTCAAACATGAAAAAGGTCATTTTAAAATCAACATGAAAAACCAAAATACCAAAAGTATAAAACCCAAAAAATTCTTACCATCGAAAGAAAACGTATCGTGCACCGCTCCCTCCTCCCGCCCTGTGGTGCAACAGATGTCCCCTTCTACAAAAGTGTACTCAATGGGACCGTAATGTTGCAACCACACACAAGTTGACCTGCTGTGAGGAAAAAACGAGTTAGTACATTTCAAACATGAAAAAGCTCATTTTAAAATCAACATGAAAAACCAAAATACCAAAAGTATAAAACCCAAAAAGTGCTTACCATGGAAAGAAAACGTATCGTGCACCGCTCCCTCCTCCCGCCCTGTGGTGCAACAGATGTCCCCTTCTCCAAAAATGTACTCAATGGGACCGTAATGTTGCAACCACACACAAGTTGACCTCCTGTGACGAAAAAACGAGTTAGTACATTTCAAACATGAAAAAGGTCATTTTAAAATCAACATGAAAAACCAAAATACCAAAAGTATAAAACACAAAAAATGCTTACCATGGAAAGAAAACGTATCGTGGAACGCGCCCTCCTCCCGCCCTGTGGTGCAACAGATGTCCCTTTCGCCAAAAATGTACTCAATGGGACCGTAATGTTGCAACCACACACAAGTTGACCTGCTGTGACGAAAAAACGAGTTAGTACATTTCAAACATGAAAAAGGTCATTTTAAAATCAACACGAAAAACCAAAATACCAAAAGTATAAAACCCAAAAAATTCTTACCATCGAAAGAAAACGTATCGTGCACCGCTCCCTCCTCCCGCCCTGTGGTGCAACAGATGTCCCTTTCGCCAAAAATGTACTCAATGGGACCGTAATGTTGCAACCACACACATGTTGACCTGCTGTGAGGAAAAAACGAGTTAGTACATTTCAAACATGAAAAAGGTCATTTTAAAATCAAAAATGCTTACCATGGAAAGAAAACGTATCGTGTACCACTCCCTCCTCCCGGCCTGTGGTGCAACAGATGTCCCTTTCGCCAAAAATGTACTCAATGGGACCGTAATGTTGCAACCACACACAAGTTGACCTGCTGTGAGGAAAAAACGAGTTAGTACATTTCAAACATGAAAAAGGTCATTTTAAAATCAACATGAAAAACCAAAATACTAAAAGTATAAAACCCAAAAAATGCTTACCATGGAAAGAAAACGTATCGTGCACCGCTCCCTCCTACCGCCCCGTGGTGCAACAGATGTCCCCTTCTCCAAAAATGTACTCAATGGGACCGTAATGTTGCAACCACACACAAGTTGAACTGCTATTACGAAAAAACGAGTTAGTACATTTCAAACATGAAAAAGGTCATTTTAAAATCAACATGAAAAACCAAAATACCAAAAGTATAAAACCCCAAAAATGCTTACCATCGAAAGAAAACGTATCGTGCACCGCTCCCTCCTCCCGCCCTGTGGTGCAACAGATGTCCCCTTCTCCAAAAATGTACTCAATGGGACCGTAATGTTGCAACCACACACAAGTTGACCTGCTGTGAGGAAAAAAACGAGTTAGTACATTTCAAACATGAAAAAGGTCATTTTAAAATCAACTTGAAAAACCAAAATACCAAAAGTATAAAACCCAAAAAATGCTTACCATGGAAAGAAAACGTATCGTGCACCGCTCCCTCCTCCCGCCCTGTGGTGCAACAGATGTCCCCTTCTCCAAAAATGTACTCAATGGGACCGTAATGTTGCAACCACACACAAGTTTACCTGCTGTGAGGAAAAAAACGAGTTAGTACATTTCAAACATGAAAAAGGTCATTTTAAAATCAACATGAAAAACCAAAATACCAAAAGTATAAAACCCAAAAAATGCTTACCATTGAAAGAAATCATATCGTGCACCGCTCCCTCCTCCCGCCCTGTGGTGCAACAGATGTCCCCTTCTCCAAAAATGTACTCAATGGGACCGTAATGTTGCAACCACACACAAGTTGACCTGCTGTGAGGAAAAAACGAGTTAGTACATTTCAAACATGAAAAAGGTCATTTTAAAATCAACATGAAAAACCAAAATACCAAAAGTAAAAAACCCAAAAAATGCTTACCATGGAAAGAAAACATATCATGCACCGCTCCCTCCTCCCGCCCTGTGGTGCAACAGATGTCCCCTTCTCCAAAAATGTACTGAATGGGACCGTAATGTTGCAACCACACTCAAGTTGACCTGCTGTGAGGAAAAAACGAGTTAGTACATTTCAAACATGAAAAAGGTCGTTTTAAAATCAACATGTAAAACCACAATACCAAAAGTATAAAACCCAAAAAATGCTTACCATCGAAAGAAAACGTATCGTGCACCGCTCCCTCCTCACGCCCTGTGGTGCAACAGATGTCCCCTTCTCCAAAAATGTACTCAATGGGACCGTAATGTTGCAACCACACACAAGTTGACCTGCTGTGAGGAAAAAACGAGTTAGTACATTTCAAACATGAAAAAGGTCATTTTAAAATCAACATGAAAAACCAAAATACCAAAACTATAAAACCCAAAAAATGCTTACCATGGAAAGAAAACGAATCGTGCACCGCTCCCTCCTCACGCCCTGTGGTGCAACAGATTTCCCCTTCTCCAAAAATGTACTCAATGGGACCGTAATGTTGCAACAACACACAAGTTGACCTGCTGTGAGGAAAAAACGAGTTAGTACATTTCAAACATGAAAAATGTCATTTTAAAATCAACATGAAAAACCAAAATACCAAAAGTATAAAACCCAAAAAATGCTTACCATGGAAAGAAAACGTATCGTTCACAGCCCCCTCCTCCCGCCCTGTGGTGCAACAGATGTCCCTTTCGCCAAAAATATACTCAATGGGACCGTAATGATGCAACCACACACAAGTTGACCTGCTGTGAGGAAAAAACGAGTTAGTACATTTCAAACATGAAAAAAGTCATTTAAAAATCAAAAATGCTTACCATGGAAAGAAAACGTATCGTGCACCACTCACTCCTCCCGGCCTGTGGTGCAACAGATGTCCCTTATGCCAAAAATGTACTCAATGGGACCGTAATGTTGCAACCACACACAAGTTGACCTCCTGTGACGAAAAAACGAGTTAGTGCATTTCAAACATGAAAAAGGTCATTTTAAAATCAACATGAAAAACCAAAATACCAAAAGTATAAAACACAAAAAATGCTTACCATGGAAAGAAAACGTATCGTGGAACGCGCCCTCCTCCCGCCCTGTGGTGCAACAGATGTCCCTTTCGCCAAAAATGTACTCAATGGGACCGTAATGTTGCAACCACACACAAGTTGACCTGCTGTGACGAAAAAACGAGTTAGTACATTTCAAACATGAAAAAGGTCATTTTAAAATCAACATGAAAAACCAAAATACCAAAAGTATAAAACCCAAAAAATGCTTACCATGGAAAGAAAACGTATCGTGCACTGCTCCCTCCTCCCGACCTGTGGTGCAACAGATGTCCCCTACTCCAAAAATGTACTCAATGGGACCGTAATGTTGCAACCACACACAAGTTGACCTGCTGTGAGGAAAAAACGAGTTAGTACATTTCAAACATGAAAAAGGTCATTTTAAAATCAACATGAAAAACCAAAATACCAAAAGTATAAAACCCAAAAAATTCTTACCATCGAAAGAAAACGTATCGTGCACCGCTCCCTCCTCCCGCCCTGTGGTGCAACAGATGTCCCCTTCTACAAAAGTGTACTCAATGGGACCGTAATGTTGCAACCACACACAAGTTGACCTGCTGTGAGGAAAAAACGAGTTAGTACATTTCAAACATGAAAAAGCTCATTTTAAAATCAACATGAAAAACCAAAATACCAAAAGTATAAAACCCAAAAAATGCTTACCATGGAAAGAAAACGTATCGTGCACCGCTCCCTCCTCCCGCCCTGTGGTGCAACAGATGTCCCCTTCTCCAAAAATGTACTCAATGGGACCGTAATGTTGCAACCACACACAAGTTGACCTCCTGTGACGAAAAAACGAGTTAGTACATTTCAAACATGAAAAAGGTCATTTTAAAATCAACATGAAAAACCAAAATACCAAAAGTATAAAACACAAAAAATGCTTACCATGGAAAGAAAACGTATCGTGGAACGCGCCCTCCTCCCGCCCTGTGGTGCAACAGATGTCCCTTTCGCCAAAAATGTACTCAATGGGACCGTAATGTTGCAACCACACACAAGTTGACCTGCTGTGACGAAAAAACGAGTTAGTACATTTCAAACATGAAAAAGGTCATTTTAAAATCAACACGAAAAACCAAAATACCAAAAGTATAAAACCCAAAAAATTCTTACCATCGAAAGAAAACGTATCGTGCACCGCTCCCTCCTCCCGCCCTGTGGTGCAACAGATGTCCCTTTCGCCAAAAATGTACTCAATGGGACCGTAATGTTGCAACCACACACAAGTTGACCTGCTGTGACGAAAAAACGAGTTAGTACATTTCAAACATGAAAAAGGTCATTTTAAAATCAACATGAAAAACCAAAATACCAAAAGTATAAAACCCAAAAAATGTATACCATGGAAAGTAAACGTATCGTGCACTGCTCCCTCCTCCCGCCCTGTGGTGCAACAGATGTCCTCTTTTCCAAAAATGTACTCAATGGGACCGTAATGTTGCAACCACACACAAGTTGACCTTCTGTGAGGAAAAAACGAGTTAGTACATTTCAAACATGAAAAAGGTAATTTTAAAATCAACATGCAAATCCAAAATACCAAAAGCATAAAACACAAAAAAATTGTTACCATGGAAAGAAAACGTATCGTGCACCGCTCCCTCCTCCCGCCCTGTGGTGCAACAGATGTCCCCTTCTCCAAAAATGTACTCAATGGGACCGTAATGTTGCAACCACACACAAGTTGACCTGCTGTGAGGAAAAAACGAGTTAGTACATTTCAAACATGAAAAAGGTCATTTTAAAATCAACATGAAAAACCAAAATTCCAAAAGTATAAAACACAAAAAAATTCTTTCCATGGAAAGAAAACGTATCGTGCACCGCTCCCTCCTCCCGCCCTGTGGTGCTAAAGATATCCCTTTCGCCAAAAATGTACTCAATGGGACCGTAATGTTGCAACCACACACAAGTTGACCTGGTGTGACGAAAAAACGAGTTAGTACATTTCAAACATGAAAAAGGTCATTTTAAAATCAACATGCAAATCCAAAATACCAAAAGTATAAAACACAAAAAAAATTCTTACCATGGAAAGAAAACGTATCATGCACCGCTCCCTCCTCACGCCCTATGGTGCAACAGATGTCCCCTTCTCCAAAAATGTACTCAATGGGACCGTAATGTTGCAACCACACACAAGTTGACCTGCTGTGAGGAGAAAACGAGTTAGTACATTTCAAACATGAAAAAGGTCATTTTAAAATCAACATGAAAAACCAAAATACCAAAAGTATAAAACCCAAAAAATGCATACCATGGAAAGTAAACGTATCGTGCACTGCTCCCTCCTCCCGCCCTGTGGTGCAACAGATGTCCCCTTCCCCAAAAATGTACTCAATGGGACCGTAATGTTGCAACCACACACAAGTTGACCTGCTGTGAGGAAAAAACGAGTTAGTACATTTCAAACATGAAAAAGGTCATTTTAAAATCAACATGAAAAACCAAAATACCAAAAGTATAAAACCCAAAAATAGCTTACCATGGAAAGAAAACGTATCGCGCACCGCTCCCTCCTCACGCCCTGTGGTGCAACAGATGTCCCCTTCTCCAAAAATGTACTCAATGGGACCGTAATGTTGCAACCACACACAAGTTGACCTGCTGTGAGGAAAAAACGAGTTAGTACATTTCAAACATGAAGAAGGTCATTTTAAAATCAACATGAAAAACCAAAGTACCAAAAGTATAAAACCCAAAAAATGCTTACCATGGAAAGAAAACGTATCGTGCACCGCTCCCTCCTCCCGCCCTGTGTGCAACAGATGTCCCCTTCTCGAAAAATGTACTCAATGGGACCGTAATGTTGCACACACACACAAGTTGACCTGCTGTGAGGCAAAAACGAGTTAGTACATTTCAAACATGAAAAAGGTCATTTTAAAATCAACATGAAAAACCAAAATACCAAAAGTATAAAACACAAAAAATGCTTACCATGGAAAGAAAACATATCGTGCACCGCTCCCTCCTCCCGCCCTGTGGTGCAACAGATGTCCCCTTCTCCAAAAATGTACTCAATGGGACCGTAATGTTGCAACCACACACAAGTTGACCTGCTGTGAGGAAAAAACGAGTTAGTACATTTCAAACATGAAAAAGGTCATTTTAAAATCAACATGAAAAACCAAAATACCAAAAGTATAAAACACAAAAAATGCTTACCATGGAAAGAAAACATATCGTGCACCGCTCCCTCCTCCCGCCCTGTGGTGCAACAGATGTCCCCTTCTCCAAAAATGTACTCAATGGGACCGTAATGTTGCAACCACACACAAGTTGACTTGCTGTGAGGTAAAAACGAGTTACTACATTTCAAACATGAAAAAGGTCATTTTAAAATCAACATGAAAAACCAAAATACAAAAAGTATAAAACCCAAAAAATGCTTACCACGGAAAGAAAACGTATTGTGCACCGCTCCCTCCTACCGCCCCGTGGTGCAACAGATGTCCCCTTCTCCAAAAATGTACTCAATGGGACCGTAATGTTGCAACCACACACAAGTTGACCTGCTGTGAGGAAAAAACGAGTTGGTACATTTCAAACATGAAAAAGGTCATTTTAAAATCAACATGAAAAACCAAAATACCAAAAGTATAAAACCCAAAAAATGCTTACCATGGAAAGAAAACGTATCGTGCACCACTCTCTCCTCCCGCTCTGTGTTGCAACAGATGTCCCCTTCTCCAAAAATGTACTCAATGGGACCGTAATGTTGCAACCACACACAAGTTGACCTGCTGTGAGGAAAAAATGAGTTCGTACATTTCAAACATGAAAAAGGTCATTTTAAAATCAACATGAAAAACCAAAATACCAAAAGTATAAAACCCAAAAAATGCTTACCATGGAAAGAAAACGTATCGTGCACAGCTCCCTCCTCCCGCCCTGTGGTGCAACAGATGTCCCTTTCGCCAAAAATATACTCAATGGGACCGTAATGTTGCAACCACACACAAGTTGACCTGCTGTGAGGAAAAAACGAGTTAGTACATTTCAAACATGAAAAAGGTCATTTTAAAATCAACATGAAAAACCAAAATGCCAAAAGTATAAAACCCAAAAAATGCTTACCATGGAAAGAAAACGTATCGTGCACCGCTCCCTCCTCCCGCCCTGTGGGGCAACAGATGTCCCCTTCTCCAAAAATGTACTCAATGGGACCTTAATGTTGCAACCACACACAAGTTGACCTGCTGTGAGGAAAAAACGAGTTAGTACATTTCAAACATGAAAAAGGTCATTTTAAAATCAACATGAAAAACCAAAATACCAAAAGTATAAAACCCAAAAAATGCTTACCATCGAAAGAAAACGTATCGTGCACCGCTCCCTCCTACTGCCCCGTGGTGTAACAGATGTCCCCTTCTCCAAAAATGTACTCAATGGGACCGTAATGTTGCAACCACACACAAGTTGACCTGCTGTGAGGAAAAAACGAGTTAGTACATTTCAAACATGAAAAAGGTCATTTTAAAATCAACATGAAAAACCAAAATACCAAAAGTATAAAACCCAAAAAATGCTTACCATGGAAAGAAAACGTATCGTGCACCGCTCCCTCCTCCCGCCCTGTGGTGCAAAGGATGTCCCCTTAGCAAAAAATGTACTCAATGGGACCGTAATGTTGCAACCACACACAAGTTGACCTGCTGTGAGGAAAAAACGAGTTAGTACATTTCAAACATGAAAAAGGTCATTTTAAAATCAACATGAAAAACCAAAATGCCAAAAGTATAAAACCCAAAAAATGCTTACCATGGAAAGAAAACATATCGTGCACCGCTCCCTCCTCCCGCCCTGTGGTGCAACAGATGTCCCCTTCTCCAAAAATGTACTCAATGGGACCGTAATGTTGCAACCACACACAAGTTGACCTGCTGTGAGGAAAAAACGAGTTAGTACATTTCAAACATAAAAAAGGTCATTTTAAAATCAACATGAAAAACCAAAATACCAAAAGTTTGAAACCCAAAAAATGCTTACCATGGAAAGAAAACGTATCGTGCACCGCTCCCTCCTACCGCCCCGTGGTGCAACAGATGTCCCCTTCTCCAAAAATGTACTCAATGGGACCGTAATGTTGCAACCACACACAAGTTCAACTGCTGTGACGAAAAAACGAGTTAGTACATTTCAAACATGAAAAAGGTCATTTTAATATCAACATGAAAAACCAAAATACCAAAAGCATAAAACCCAAAAAATGCTTACCATAGAAAGAAAACGTATCGTGCACCGCTCCCTCCTCCCGCCCTGTGGTGCAACAGATGTCCCCTTCTCCAAAAATGTACTCAATGGGACCGTAATGTTGCAACCACACACAAGTTGAAATGCTGTGACGAAAAAACGAGTTAGTACATTTCAAACATGAAAAAGGTCATTTTAAAATCAACATGAAAAACCAAAATACCAAAAGTATAAAACCCAAAAAATGCTTACCATGGAAAGAAAACGTATCGTGCACCGCTCCCTCCTCCCGCCCTGTGGTGCAACAGATGTCCCCTTCTCCAAAAGTGTACTCAATGGGACCGTAATGTTGCAACCACACACAAGTTGACCTGCTGTGAGGAAAAAACGAGTTAGTACATTTCAAACATGTAAAAGGTCATTTTAAAATCAACATGAAAAACCAAAATACCAAAAGTATAACACCCAAAAAATGCTTACCATGGAAAGAAAACGTATCGTGCACCGCTCCCTCCTCCCGCCCTGTGGTGCAACAGATGTCCCCTTCTCCAAAAATGTACTCAATGGGACCGTAATGTTGCAACCACACACAAGTTGACCTCCTGTGACGAAAAAACGAGTTAGTACATTTCAAACATGTAAAAGGTCATTTTAAAATCAACATGAAAAACCAAAATACCAAAAGTATAAAACCCAAAAAATGCTTACCATGGAAAGAAAACGTATCGTGGAACGCGCCCTCCTCCCGCCCTGTGGTGCAACAGATGTCCCTTTCGCCAAAAATGTACTCAATGGGACCGTAATGTTGCAACCACACACAAGTTGACCTGCTGTGACGAAAAAACGAGTTAGTACATTTCAAACATGAAAAAGGTCATTTTAAAATCAACACGAAAAACCAAAATACCAAAAGTATAAAACCCAAAAAATTCATACCATCGAAAAAAAACGTATCGTGCACCGCTCCCTCCTCCCGCCCTGTGGTGCAACAGATGTCCCTTTCACCAAAAATGTACTCAATGGGACCGTAATGTTGCAACCACACACAATTTGACCTGCTGTGAGGAAAAAACGAGTTAGTACATTTCAAACATGAAAAAGGTCATTTTAAAATCAACATGAAAAACCAAAATACCAAAAGTATAAAACCCAAAATATGCATACCATGGAAAGTAAACGTATCGTGCACTGCTCCCTCCTCCCGCCCTGTGGTGCAACAGATGTCCTCTTTTCCAAAAATGTACTCAATGGGACCGTAATGTTGCAACCACACACAAGTTGACCTTCTGTGGGGAAAAAACGAGTTAGTACATTTCAAACATGAAAAAGGTAATTTTAAAATCAACATGCAAATCCAAAATACCAAAAGCATAAAACACAAAAAAATTGTTACCATGGAAAGAAAACGTATCGTGCACCGCTCCCTCCTCCCGCCCTGTGGTGCAACAGATGTCCCCTTCTCCAAAAATGTACTCAATGGGACCGTAATGTTGCAACCACACACAAGTTGACCTGCTGTGAGGAAAAAACGAGTTAGTACATTTCAAACATGAAAAAGGTCATTTTAAAATCAACATGAAAAACCAAAATTCCAAAAGTATAAAACACAAAAAAATTCTTTCCATGGAAAGAAAACGTATCGTGCACCGCTCCCTCCTCCCGCCCTGTGGTGCTAAAGATGTCCCTTTCGCCAAAAATGTACTCAATGGGACCGTAATGTTGCAACCACACACAAGTTGACCTGGTGTGACGAAAAAACGAGTTAGTACATTTCAAACATGAAAAAGGTCATTTTAAAATCAACATGCAAATCCAAAATACCAAAAGTATAAAACACAAAAAAAATTCTTACCATGGAAAGAAAACGTATCATGCACCGCTCCCTCCTCACGCCCTATGGTGCAACAGATGTCCCCTTCTCAAAAAATGTACTCAATGGGACCGTAATGTTGCAACCACACACAAGTTGACCTGCTGTGAGGAAAAAACGAGTTAGTACATTTCAAACATGAAAAAGGTCATTTTAAAATCAACATGAAAAACCAAAATACCAAAAGTATAAAACCCAAAAAATGCATACCATGGAAAGTAAACGTATCGTGCACTGCTCCCTCCTCCCGCCCTGTGGTGCAACAGATGTCCCCTTCCACAAAAATGTACTCAATGGGACCGTAATGTTGCAACCACACACAAGTTGACCTGCTGTGAGGAAAAAACGAGTTAGTACATTTCAAACATGAAAAAGGTCATTTTAAAATCAACATGAAAAACCAAAATACCAAAAGTATAAAACCCAAAAATAGCTTACCATGGAAAGAAAACGTATCGCGCACCGCTCCCTCCTCACGCCCTGTGGTGCAACAGATGTCCCCTTCTCCAAAAATGTACTCAATGGGACCGTAATGTTGCAACCACACACAAGTTGACCTGCTGTGAGGAAAAAACGAGTTAGTACATTTCAAACATGAAGAAGGTCATTTTAAAATCAACATGAAAAACCAAAGTACCAAAAGTATAAAACCCAAAAAATGCTTACCATGGAAAGAAAACGTATCGTGCACCGCTCCCTCCTCCCGCCCTGTGTGCAACAGATGTCCCCTTCTCGAAAAATGTACTCAATGGGACCGTAATGTTGCACACACACACAAGTTGACCTGCTGTGAGGCAAAAACGAGTTAGTACATTTAAAACATGAAAAAGGTCATTTTAAAATCAACATGAAAAACCAAAATACCAAAAGTATAAAACACAAAAAATGCTTACCATGGAAAGAAAACATATCGTGCACCGCTCCCTCCTCCCGCCCTGTGGTGCAACAGATGTCCCCTTCTCCAAAAATGTACTCAATGGGACCGTAATGTTGCAACCACACACAAGTTGACCTGCTGTGAGGAAAAAACGAGTTAGTACATTTCAAACATGAAAAAGGTCATTTTAAAATCAACATGAAAAACCAAAATACCAAAAGTATAAAACACAAAAAATGCTTACCATGGAAAGAAAACATATCGTGCACCGCTCCCTCCTCCCGCCCTGTGGTGCAACAGATGTCCCCTTCTCCAAAAATGTACTCAATGGGACCGTAATGTTGCAACCACACACAAGTTGACTTGCTGTGAGGTAAAAACGAGTTACTACATTTCAAACATGAAAAAGGTCATTTTAAAATCAACATGAAAAACCAAAATACAAAAAGTATAAAACCCAAAAAATGCTTACCACGGAAAGAAAACGTATTGTGCACCGCTCCCTCCTACCGCCCCGTGGTGCAACAGATGTCCCCTTCTCCAAAAATGTACTCAATGGGACCGTAATGTTGCAACCACACACAAGTTGACCTGCTGTGAGGAAAAAACGAGTTAGTACATTTCAAACATGAAAAAGGTCATTTTAAAATCAACATGAAAAACCAAAATACCAAAAGTATAAAACCCAAAAAATGCTTACCATGGAAAGAAAACGTATCGTGCACCACTCTCTCCTCCCGCCCTGTGTTGCAACAGATGTCCCCTTCTCCAAAAATGTACTCAATGGGACCGTAATGTTGCAACCACACACAAGTTGACCTGCTGTGAGGAAAAAATGAGTTCGTACATTTCAAACATGAAAAAGGTCATTTTAAAATCAACATGAAAAACCAAAATACCAAAAGTATAAAACCCAAAAAATGCTTACCATGGAAAGAAAACGTATCGTGCACCGCTCCCTCCTACTGCCCCGTGGTGCAACAGATGTCCCCTTCTCCAAAAATGTACTCAATGGGACCGTAATGTTGCAACCACACACAAGTTGACCTGCTGTGAGGAAAAAACGAGTTAGTACATTTCAAACATGAAAAAGGTCATTTTAAAATCAACATGAAAAACCAAAATACCAAAAGTATAAAACCCAAAAAATGCTTACCATGGAAAGAAAACGTATCGTGCACCGCTCCCTCCTCCCGCCCTGTGGTGCAAAGGATGTCCCCTTAGCAAAAAATGTACTCAATGGGACCGTAATGTTGCAACCACACACAAGTTGACCTGCTGTGAGGAAAAAACGAGTTAGTACATTTCAAACATGAAAAAGGTCATTTTAAAATCAACATGAAAAACCAAAATGCCAAAAGTATAAAACCCAAAAAATGCTTACCATGGAAAGAAAACGTATCGTGCACCGCTCCCTCCTCCCGCCCTGTGGTGCAACAGATGTCCCCTTCTCCAGAAATGTACTCAATGGGACCGTAATGTTGCAACCACACACTAGTTGACCTGCTGTGAGGAAAAAACGAGTTAGTACATTTCAAACATGAAAAAGGTCATTTTAAAATCAACATGAAAAACCAAAATACCAAAAAAATAAAACCCAGAAAATGCTTACCATGGAAAGAAAACGTATCGTGCACCGCTCCCTCCTCCCGCCCTGTGGTGCAAAGGATGTCCCCTTCGCAAAAAATGTACTCAATGGGACCGTAATGTTGCAACCACACACAAGTTGACCTGCTGTGAGGAAAAAACGAGTTAGTACATTTCAAACATGAAAAAGGTCATTTTAAAATCAACATGAAAAACCAAAATGCCAAAAGTATAAAACCCAAAAAATGCTTACCATGGAAAGAAAACATATCGTGCACCGCTCCCTCCTCCCGCCCTGTGGTGCAACAGATGTCCCCTTCTCCAAAAATGTACTCAATGGGACCGTAATGTTGCAACCACACACAAGTTGACCTGCTGTGAGGAAAAAACGAGTTAGTACATTTCAAACATAAAAAAGGTCATTTTAAAATCAACATGAAAAACCAAAATACCAAAAGTTTGAAACCCAAAAAATGCTTACCATGGAAAGAAAACGTATCGTGCACCGCTCCCTCCTACCGCCCCGTGGTGCAACAGATGTCCCCTTCTCCAAAAATGTACTCAATGGGACCGTAATGTTGCAACCACACACAAGTTCAACTGCTGTGACGAAAAAACGAGTTAGTACATTTCAAACATGAAAAAGGTCATTTTAAAATCAACATGAAAAACCAAAATACCAAAAGCATTAAACCCAAAAAATGCTTACCATGGAAAGAAAACGTATCGTGCACCGCTCCCTCCTCCCGCCCTGTGGTGCAACAGATGTCCCCTTCTCCAAAAATGTACTCAATGGGACCGTAATGTTGCAACCACACACAAGTTGTCCTGCTGTGAGGAAAAAACGAGTTAGTACATTTCAAACATGAAAAAGGTCATTTTAAAATCAACATGAAAAACCAAAATACCAAAAGTATAAAACCCAAAAAATGCTTACCATGGAAAGAAAACGTATCTTGCACAGCTCTCTCCTCCCGCCCTGTGGTGCAACAGATGTCCCTTTCGCCAAAAATGTACTCAATGGGACCGTAATGTTGCAACCACACACAAGTTGACCTGCTGTGAGGTAAAAACGAGTTAGTACATTTCAAACATGAAAAGGTTCATTTTAAAATCAACATGAAAAACCAAAATACCAAAGGTATAAAACCAAAAAAATGCTTACCATCGAAAGAAAACGTATCGTGCACCGCTCCCTCCTACCGCCCCGTGGTGCAACAGATGTCCCCTTCTCCAAAAATGTACTCAATGGGACCGTAATGTTGCAACCACACACAAGTTGAACTGCTGTGACGAAAAAACGAGTTAGTACATTTCAAACATGAAAAAGGTCATTTTAAAATCAACATGAAAAACCAAAATACCAAAAGTATAAAACCCAAAAAATGCTTACCATGGAAAGAAAACGTATCGTGCACCGCTCCCTCCTCCCGCCCTGTGGTGCAACAGATGTCCCCTTCTCCAAAAGTGTACTCAATGGGACCGTAATGTTGCAACCACACACAAGTTGACCTGCTGTGAGGAAAAAACGAGTTAGTACATTTCAAACATGTAAAAGGTCATTTTAAAATCAACATGAAAAACCAAAATACCAAAAGTATAACACCCAAAAAATGCTTACCATGGAAAGAAAACGTATCGTGCACCGCTCCCTCCTCCTGCCCTGTGGTGCAACAGATGTCCCCTTCTCCAAAAATGTACTCAATGGGACCGTAATGTTGCAACCACACACAAGTTGACCTCCTGTGACGAAAAAACGAGTTAGTACATTTCAAACATGTAAAAGGTCATTTTAAAATCAACATGAAAAACCAAAATACCAAAAGTATAAAACCCAAAAAATGCTTACCATGGAAAGAAAACGTATCGTGGAACGCGCCCTCCTCCCGCCCTGTGGTGCAACAGATGTCCCTTTCGCCAAAAATGTACTCAATGGGACCGTAATGTTGCAACCACACACAAGTTGACCTGCTGTGACGAAAAAACGAGTTAGTACATTTCAAACATGAAAAAGGTCATTTTAAAATCAACACGAAAAACCAAAATACCAAAAGTATAAAACCCAAAAAATTCATACCATCGAAAAAAAACGTATCGTGCACCGCTCCCTCCTCCCGCCCTGTGGTGCAACAGATGTCCCCTTCTCCAAAAATGTACTCAATGGGACCGTAATGTTGCAACCACACACAAGTTGACCTGCTGTGACGAAAAAACGAGTTAGTACATTTCAAACATGAAAAAGTTCATTTTAAAATCAACATGAAAAACCAAAATACCAAAAGTATAAAACCCAAAAAATGCTTACCATGGAAAGAAAACGTATCGTGCACCGCTCCCTCCTCCCACCCTGTGGTGCAACAGATGTCCCCTTCTCCAAAAATGTACTCAATGGGACCGTAATGTTGCAACCACACACAAGTTGACCTGCTGTGAGGAAAAAACGTGTTAGTACATTTTAAACATCCAAAAGGTCATTCCGCATCTCGTGGTCGTGCGGTAGCGTTCTCGCTTCCCACGCCCGGGTTCCCGGGTTCGATTCCCGGCGGGGTCAGGGATTTTCTCTGCCTCGTGATGGCTGGGTGTTGTGTGCTGTCCTTAGGTTAGTTAGGTTTAAGTAGTTCTAGGTTCTAGGGGACTGATGACCATAGATGTTAAGTCCCATAGTGCTCAGAGCCATTTGAGCCAAAAGGTCATTTTCAAATCAACTTGAAAAACCAAAATACCAAAAGTATAAAACCCAAAAAATGCTTACCATGGAAAGAAAACGTATCGTGCACTGCTCCCTCCTCCCGCCCTGTGGTGCAAAGGATGTCCCCTTCGCAAAAAATGAACTCAAGGGGAACGTAATGTTGCAACCACACACAAGTTGACCTGCTGTGAGGAAAAAACGAGTTAGTACATTTCAAACATGAAAAAGGTCATTTTAAAATCAACATGAAAAACCAAAATACCAAAAGTAAAAAACCCAAAAAATGCATACCATGGAAAGTAAACGTATCGTGCACTGCTCCCTCCTCCCGCCCTGTGGTGCAACAGATGTCCTCTTTTCCAAAAATGTACTCAATGGGACCGTAATGTTGCAACCACACACAAGTTGACCTGCTGTGAGGAAAAAACGAGTTAGTACATTTCAAACATGAAAAAGGTCATTTTAAAATCAACATGAAAAACCAAAATTCCAAAAGTATAAAACACAAAAAAATTCTTTCCATGGAAAGAAAACGTATCGTGCACCGCTCCCTCCTCCCGCCCTGTGGTGCTAAAGATGTCCCTTTCGCCAAAAATGTACTCAATGGGACCGTAATGTTGCAACCACACACAAGTTGACCTGGTGTGACGAAAAAACGAGTTAGTACATTTCAAACATGAAAAAGGTCATTTTAAAATCAATCTGCAAATCCAAAATACCAAAAGTATAAAACACAAAAAAAATTCTTACCATGGAAAGAAAACGTATCATGCACCGCTCCCTCCTCACGCCCTATGGTGCAACAGATGTCCCCTTCTCCAAAAATGTACTCAATGGGACCGTAATGTTGCAACCACACACAAGTTGACCTGCTGTGAGGAAAAAACGAGTTAGTACATTTCAAACATGAAAAAGGTCATTTTAAAATCAACATGACAAACCAAAATACCAAAAGTATAAAACCCAAAAAATGCATACCATGGAAAGTAAACGTATCGTGCACTGCTCCCTCCTCCCGCCCTGTGGTGCAACAGATGTCCTCTTTTCCAAAAATGTACTCAATGGGACCGTAATGTTGCAACCACACACAAGTTGACCTGCTGTGAGGAAAAAACGAGTTAGTACATTTCAAACATGAAAAAGGTCATTTTAAAATCAACATGAAAAACCAAAATGCCAAAAGTATAAAACCCAAAAAATGCTTACCATGGAAAGAAAACGTATCGTGCACTGCTCCCTCCTCCCGCCCTGTGGTGCAACAGATGTCCCCTTCTCCAAAAATGTACTCAATGGGACCGTAATGTTGCAACCACACACAAGTTGACCTGCTGTGAGGAAAAAACGAGTTAGTACATTTCAAACATGAAAAAGGTCATTTTAAAATCAACATGAAAAACCAAAATACAAAAAGTATAAAACCCAAAAAATGCTTACCACGGAAAGAAAACGTATTGTGCACCGCTCCCTCCTACCGCCCCGTGGTGCAACAGATGTCCCCTTCTCCAAAAAAGTACTCAATGGGACCGTAATGCTGCAACCACACACAAGTTGAACTGCTGTGACGAAAAAACGAGTTAGTACATTTCAAACAGGAAAAAGGTCATTTTAAAATCAACATGAAAAACCAAAATACCAAAAGTATAAAACCCAAAAAATGCTTACCATGGAAAGAAAACGTATCGTGCACCACTCCCTCCTCCCGCCCTGTGGTGCAACAGATGTCCCCTTCTCCAAAAATGTACTCAATGGGACCGTAATGTTGCAACCACACACAAGTTGACCTGCTGTGAGGAAAAAATGAGTTAGTACATTTCGAACATAAAAAAGGTCATTTTAAAATCAACATGAAAAACCAAAATACCAAAAGTATAAAACCCAAAAAATGCTTACCATGGAAAGAAAACGTATCGTGCACAGCTCCCTCCTCCCGCCCTGTGGTGCAACAGATGTCCCCTTCGCCAAAAATATACTCAATGGGACCGTAATGTTGCAGCCACACACAAGTTGACCTGGTGTGACGAAAAAACGAGTTAGTACATTTCAAACATGAAAAAGGTCATTTTAAAATCAACATGAAAAACCAAAATGCCAAAAGTATATCGCCCAAAAAATGCTTACCATGGAAAGAAAACGTATCGTGCACCGCTCCCTCCTCCCGCCCTGTGGGGCAACAGATGTCCCCTTCTCCAAAAATGTACTCAATGGGACCTTAATGTTGCAACCACACACAAGTTGACCTGCTGTGAGGAAAAAACGAGTTAGTACATTTCAAACATGAAAAAGGTCAATTTAAAATCAACATGAAAAACCAAAATACCAAAAGTATAAAACCCAAAAAATGCTTACCATGGAAAGAAAACGTATCGTGCACCGCTCCCTCCTCCCGCCCTGTGGTGCAACAGATGTCCCCTTCTCCAAAAATGTACTCAATGGGACCGTAATGTTGCAACCACACACAAGTTGACCTGCTGTGAGGAAAAAACGAGTTAGTACATTTAAAACATGAAAAAGGTCATTTTAAAATCAACATGAAAAACCAAAATACCAAAAGTATAAAACCCAAAAAATGCTTACCATGGAAAGAAAACGTATCGTGCACCGCTCCCTCCTACCGCCCCGTGGTGCAACAGATGTCCCCTTCTCGAAAAATGTACTCAATGGGACCGTAATGTTGCAACCACACACAAGTTGAACTGCTGTGACGAAAAAACGAGTTAGTACATTTCAAACATGAAAAAGGTCATTTCAAAATCAACATGAAAAACCAAAATACCAAAAGTATAAAACCCAAAAAATGCTTACCATGGAAAGAAAACGTATCGTGCACCGCTCCCTCCTCCCGCCCTGTGGTGCAACAGATGTCCCCTTCTCCAAAAATGTACTCAATGGGACCGTAATGTTGCAACCACACACAAGTTGACCTGCTGTGAGGAAAAAACGAGTTAGTACATTTCAAACATGAAAAAGGTCATTTTAAAATCAACATGAAAAACCAAAATACCAAAAGTATAAAACACAAAAAATGCTTACCATGGAAAGAAAACGTATCTTGCACAGCTCCCTCCTCCCGCCCTGTGGTGCAACAGATGTCCCTTTCGCCAAAAATGTACTCAATGGGACCGTAATGTTGCAACCACACACAAGTTGACCTGCTGTGAGGAAAAAACGAGTTAGTACATTTCAAACATGAAAAGGTTCATTTTAAAATCAACATGAAAATCCAAAATACCAAAAGTATAAAACCCAAAAAAATGCTTACCATCGAAAGAAAACGTATCGTGCACCGCTCCCTCCTCCCGCCCTGTAGTGCAACAGATGTCCCCTTCTCCAAAAATGTACTTAATGGGACCGTAATGTTGCAACCACACACAAGTTGACCTGCTGTGAGGAAAAAACGAGTTAGTACATTTCAAACATGAAGAAGGTCATTTTAAAATCAACATGAAAAACCAAAATACCAAAAGTATAAAACCCAAAAAATGCTTACCATGGAAAGAAAACGTATCGTGCACCGCTCCCTCCTCCCGCCCTGTGGTGCAACAGATGTCCCCTTCTCCAAAAATGTACTCAATGGGACCGTAATGTTGCAACCACACACAAGTTGACCTGCTGTGAGGCAAAACGAGTTAGTACATTTCAAACATGAAAAAGGTCATTTTAAAATCAACATGAAAAACCAAAATACCAAAAGTATAAAACCCAAAAAATGCTTACCATCGAAAGAAAACGTATCGTGCACCGCTCCCTCCTCCCGCCCTGTGGTGCAACAGATGTCCCCTTCTCCAAAAATGTACTCAATGGGACCGTAATGTTGCAACCACACACAAGTTGACCTGCTGTGAGGAAAAAAACGTGTTAGTACATTTCAAACATGAAAAAGGTCATTTTAAAATCAACATGAAAAACCAAAATACCAAAAGTATAAAACCCAAAAAATGCTTACCATGGAAAGAAAACGTATCATGCACCGCTCCCTCCTCCCTCCCTGTGGTGCAACAGATGTCCCCTTCTCCAAAAATGTACTCAATGGGACCGTAATATTACAACCACACACAAGTTGACCTGCTGTGAGGAAAAAACGAGTTAGTACATTCAAACATGAAAAAGGTCACTTTAAAATCAACATGAAAAACCAAAATACCAAAACTCTAAAACCCAAAAAATGCTTACCATGGAAAGAAAACGTATCGTGCACCGCTCCCTCCTACCGCCCTGTGGTGCAACAGATGTCCCCTTCTCCAAAAATGTACTCAATGGGACCGTAATGTTGCAACCACACACAAGTTGACCTGCTGTGAGGAAAAAACGAGTTAGTACATTTCAAACATGAAGAAGGTCATTTTAAAATCAACATGAAAAACCAAAATACCAAAAGTATAAAACCCAAAAAATGCTTACCATGGAAAGAAAACGTATCGTGCACCGCTCCCTCCTCCCGCCCTGTGGTGCAACAGATGTCCCCTTCTCCAAAAATGTACTCAATGGGACCGTAATGTTGCAACCACACACAAGTTGACCTGCTGTGAGGCAAAAACGAGTTAGTACATTTCAAACATGAAAAAGGTCATTTTAAAATCAACATGAAAAACCAAAATACCAAAAGTATAAAACCCAAAAAATGCTTACCATCGAAAGAAAACGTATCGTGCACCGCTCCCTCCTCCCGCCCTGTGGTGCAACAGATGTCCCCTTCTCCAAAAATGTACTCAATGGGACCGTAACGTTGCAACCACACACAAGTTGACCTGCTGTGAGAAAAAAAACGTGTTATTACATTTCAAACATGAAAAAGGTCATTTTAAAATCAACATGAAAAACCAAAATACCAAAAGTTTAAAACCCAAAAAATGCTTACCATCGAAAGAAAACGTATCGTGCACTGCTCCCTCCTCCCGCCCTGTGGTGCAAAGGATGTCCCCTTCGCAAAAAATGAACTCAAGGGGAACGTAATGTTGCAACCACACACAAGTTGACCTGCTGTGAGGAAAAAACGAGTTAGTACATTTCAAACATGAAAAAGGTCATTTTAAAATCAACATGAAAAACCAAAATACCAAAAGTAAAAAACCCAAAAAATGCATACCATGGAAAGTAAACGTATCGTGCACTGCTCCCTCCTCCCGCCCTGTGGTGCAACAGATGTCCTCTTTTCCAAAAATGTACTCAATGGGACCGTAATGTTGCAACCACACACAAGTTGACCTGCTGTGAGGAAAAAACGAGTTAGTACATTTCAAACATGAAAAAGGTCATTTTAAAATCAACATGAAAAACCAAAATTCCAAAAGTATAAAACACAAAAAAATTCTTTCCATGGAAAGAAAACGTATCGTGCACCGCTCCCTCCTCCCGCCCTGTGGTGCTAAAGATGTCCCTTTCGCCAAAAATGTACTCAATGGGACCGTAATGTTGCAACCACACACAAGTTGACCTGGTGTGACGAAAAAACGAGTTAGTACATTTCAAACATGAAAAAGGTCATTTTAAAATCAATCTGCAAATCCAAAATACCAAAAGTATAAAACACAAAAAAAATTCTTACCATGGAAAGAAAACGTATCATGCACCGCTCCCTCCTCACGCCCTATGGTGCAACAGATGTCCCCTTCTCCAAAAATGTACTCAATGGGACCGTAATGTTGCAACCACACACAAGTTGACCTGCTGTGAGGAAAAAACGAGTTAGTACATTTCAAACATGAAAAAGGTCATTTTAAAATCAACATGACAAACCAAAATACCAAAAGTATAAAACCCAAAAAATGCATACCATGGAAAGTAAACGTATCGTGCACTGCTCCCTCCTCCCGCCCTGTGGTGCAACAGATGTCCTCTTTTCCAAAAATGTACTCAATGGGACCGTAATGTTGCAACCACACACAAGTTGACCTGCTGTGAGGAAAAATGAGTTAGTACATTTCAAACATGAAAAAGGTCATTTTAAAATCAACATGAAAAACCAAAATGCCAAAAGTATAAAACCCAAAAAATGCTTACCATGGAAAGAAAACGTATCGTGCACCGCTCCCTCCTCCCGCCCTGTGGTGCAACAGATGTCCCCTTCTCCAAAAATGTACTCAATGGGACCGTAATGTTGCAACCACACACAAGTTGACCTGCTGTGAGGAAAAAACGAGTTACTACATTTCAAACATGAAAAAGGTCATTTTAAAATCAACATGAAAAACCAAAATACAAAAAGTATAAAACCCAAAAAATGCTTACCACGGAAAGAAAACGTATTGTGCACCGCTCCCTCCTACCGCCCCGTGGTGCAACAGATGTCCCCTTCTCCAAAAAAGTACTCAATGGGACCGTAATGCTGCAACCACACACAAGTTGAACTGCTGTGACGAAAAAACGAGTTAGTACATTTCAAACAGGAAAAAGGTCATTTTAAAATCAACATGAAAAACCAAAATACCAAAAGTATAAAACCCAAAAAATGCTTACCATGGAAAGAAAACGTATCGTGCACCACTCCCTCCTCCCGCCCTGTGGTGCAACAGATGTCCCCTTCTCCAAAAATGTACTCAATGGGACCGTAATGTTGCAACCACACACAAGTTGACCTGCTGTGAGGAAAAAATGAGTTAGTACATTTCGAACATAAAAAAGGTCATTTTAAAATCAACATGAAAAACCAAAATACCAAAAGTATAAAACCCAAAAAATGCTTACCATGGAAAGAAAACGTATCGTGCACAGCTCCCTCCTCCCGCCCTGTGGTGCAACAGATGTCCCCTTCGCCAAAAATATACTCAATGGGACCGTAATGTTGCAACCACACACAAGTTGACCTGGTGTGACGAAAAAACGAGTTAGTACATTTCAAACATGAAAAAGGTCATTTTAAAATCAACATGAAAAACCAAAATGCCAAAAGTATATCGCCCAAAAAATGCTTACCATGGAAAGAAAACGTATCGTGCACCGCTCCCTCCTCCCGCCCTGTGGGGCAACAGATGTCCCCTTCTCCAAAAATGTACTCAATGGGACCTTAATGTTGCAACCACACACAAGTTGACCTGCTGTGAGGAAAAAACGAGTTAGTACATTTCAAACATGAAAAAGGTCAATTTAAAATCAACATGAAAAACCAAAATACCAAAAGTATAAAACCCAAAAAATGCTTACCATGGAAAGAAAACGTATCGTGCACCGCTCCCTCCTCCCGCCCTGTGGTGCAACAGATGTCCCCTTCTCCAAAAATGTACTCAATGGGACCGTAATGTTGCAACCACACACAAGTTGACCTGCTGTGAGGAAAAAACGAGTTAGTACATTTAAAACATGAAAAAGGTCATTTTAAAATCAACATGAAAAACCAAAATACCAAAAGTATAAAACCCAAAAAATGCTTACCATGGAAAGAAAACGTATCGTGCACCGCTCCCTCCTACCGCCCCGTGGTGCAACAGATGTCCCCTTCTCGAAAAATGTACTCAATGGGACCGTAATGTTGCAACCACACACAAGTTGAACTGCTGTGACGAAAAAACGAGTTAGTACATTTCAAACATGAAAAAGGTCATTTCAAAATCAACATGAAAAACCAAAATACCAAAAGTATAAAACCCAAAAAATGCTTACCATGGAAAGAAAACGTATCGTGCACCGCTCCCTCCTCCCGCCCTGTGGTGCAACAGATGTCCCCTTCTCCAAAAATGTACTCAATGGGACCGTAATGTTGCAACCACACACAAGTTGACCTGCTGTGAGGAAAAAACGAGTTAGTACATTTCAAACATGAAAAAGGTCATTTTAAAATCAACATGAAAAACCAAAATACCAAAAGCATAAAACACAAAAAATGCTTACCATGGAAAGAAAACGTATCTTGCACAGCTCCCTCCTCCCGCCCTGTGGTGCAACAGATGTCCCTTTCGCCAAAAATGTACTCAATGGGACCGTAATGTTGCAACCACACACAAGTTGACCTGCTGTGAGGAAAAAACGAGTTAGTACATTTCAAACATGAAAAGGTTCATTTTAAAATCAACATGAAAATCCAAAATACCAAAAGTATAAAACCCAAAAAAATGCTTACCATCGAAAGAAAACGTATCGTGCACCGCTCCCTCCTCCCGCCCTGTAGTGCAACAGATGTCCCCTTCTCCAAAAATGTACTTAATGGGACCGTAATGTTGCAACCACACACAAGTTGACCTGCTGTGAGGAAAAAACGAGTTAGTACATTTCAAACATGAAGAAGGTCATTTTAAAATCAACATGAAAAACCAAAATACCAAAAGTATAAAACCCAAAAAATGCTTACCATGGAAAGAAAACGTATCGTGCACCGCTCCCTCCTCCCGCCCTGTGGTGCAACAGATGTCCCCTTCTCCAAAAATGTACTCAATGGGACCGTAATGTTGCAACCACACACAAGTTGACCTGCTGTGAGGCAAAACGAGTTAGTACATTTCAAACATGAAAAAGGTCATTTTAAAATCAACATGAAAAACCAAAATACCAAAAGTATAAAACCCAAAAAATGCTTACCATCGAAAGAAAACGTATCGTGCACCGCTCCCTCCTCCCGCCCTGTGGTGCAACAGATGTCCCCTTCTCCAAAAATGTACTCAATGGGACCGTAATGTTGCAACCACACACAAGTTGACCTGCTGTGAGGAAAAAAACGTGTTAGTACATTTCAAACATGAAAAAGGTCATTTTAAAATCAACATGAAAAACCAAAATACCAAAAGTATAAAACCCAAAAAATGCTTACCATGGAAAGAAAACGTATCATGCACCGCTCCCTCCTCCCTCCCTGTGGTGCAACAGATGTCCCCTTCTCCAAAAATGTACTCAATGGGACCGTAATATTACAACCACACACAAGTTGACCTGCTGTGAGGAAAAAACGAGTTAGTACATTCAAACATGAAAAAGGTCACTTTAAAATCAACATGAAAAACCAAAATACCAAAACTCTAAAACCCAAAAAATGCTTACCATGGAAAGAAAACGTATCGTGCACCGCTCCCTCCTACCGCCCTGTGGTGCAACAGATGTCCCCTTCTCCAAAAATGTACTCAATGGGACCGTAATGTTGCAACCACACACAAGTTGACCTGCTGTGAGGAAAAAACGAGTTAGTACATTTCAAACATGAAGAAGGTCATTTTAAAATCAACATGAAAAACCAAAATACCAAAAGTATAAAACCCAAAAAATGCTTACCATGGAAAGAAAACGTATCGTGCACCGCTCCCTCCTCCCGCCCTGTGGTGCAACAGATGTCCCCTTCTCCAAAAATGTACTCAATGGGACCGTAATGTTGCAACCACACACAAGTTGACCTGCTGTGAGGCAAAAACGAGTTAGTACATTTCAAACATGAAAAAGGTCATTTTAAAATCAACATGAAAAACCAAAATACCAAAAGTATAAAACCCAAAAAATGCTTACCATCGAAAGAAAACGTATCGTGCACCGCTCCCTCCTCCCGCCCTGTGGTGCAACAGATGTCCCCTTCTCCAAAAATGTACTCAATGGGACCGTAATGTTGCAACCACACACAAGTTGACCTGCTGTGAGGAAAAAACGTGTTAGTACATTTCAAACATGAAAAAGGTCATTTTAAAATCAACATGAAAAACCAAAATACCAAAAGTATAAAACCAAAAAAATGCTTACCATCGAAAGAAAACGTATCGTGCACCGCTCCCTCCTCCCGCCCTGTGGTGCAACAGATGTCCCCTTCTCCAAAAATGTACTCAATGGGACCGTAATGTTGCAACCACACACAAGTTGACCTGCTGTGAGGAAAAAACGAGTTAGTACATTTCAAACATGAAAAAGGTCATTTTAAAATCAACATGAAAAACCAAAATACCAAAAGTATAAAACCCAAAAAATGCTTACCATGGAAAGAAAACGTATCGTACACCGCTCCCTCCTCCCGCCCTGTGGTGCAAAGGATGTCCCCTTCCCCAAAAATGTACTCAATGGGACCGTAATGTTGCAACCACACACAAGTTGACCTGCTGTGAGGAAAAAACGAGTTAGTACATTTCAAACATGAAAAAGGTCATTTTAAAATCAACATGAAAAACCAAAATACCAAAAGTATAAAACCCAAAAATAGCTTACCATGGAAAGAAAACGTATCGCGCACCGCTCCCTCCTCACGCCCTGTGGTGCAACAGATGTCCCCTTCTCCAAAAATGTACTCAATGGGACCGTAATGTTGCAACCACACACAAGTTGACCTGCTGTGAGGAAAAAACGAGTTAGTACATTTCAAACATGAAGAAGGTCATTTTAAAATCAACATGAAAAACCAAAGTACCAAAAGTATAAAACCCAAAAAATGCTTACCATGGAAAGAAAACGTATCGTGCACCGCTCCCTCCTCCCGCCCTGTGTGCAACAGATGTCCCCTTCCCGAAAAATGTACTCAATGGGACCGTAATGTTGCAACCACACACAAGTTGACCTGCTGTGAGGCAAGAACGAGTTAGTACATTTCAAACATGAAAAAGGTCATTTTAAAATCAACATGAAAAACCAAAATACCAAAAGTATAAAACCCAAAAAATGCTTACCATCGAAAGAAAACGTATCGTGCACCGCTCCCTCCTACTGCCCCGTGGTGCAACAGATGTCCCCTTCTCCAAAAATGTACTCAATGGGACCGTAATGTTGCAACCACACACAAGTTGACCTGCTGTGAGAAAAAAACGAGTTAGTACATTTCAAACATGAAAAAGGTCATTTTAAAATCAACATGAAAAACCAAAATACCAAAAGTATAAAACCCAAAAAATGCTTACCATGGAAAGAAAACGTATCATGCACCGCTCCCTCCTCCCGCCCTGTGGTGCAAAGGATGTCCCCTTAGCAAAAAATGTACTCAATGGGACCGTAATGTTGCAACCACACACAAGTTGAACTGCTGTGAGGAAAAAACGAGTTAGTACATTTCAAACATGAAAAAGGTCATTTTAAAATCAACATGAAAAACCAAAGTGCCAAAAGTATAAAACCCAAAAAATGCTTACCATGGAAAGAAAACGTATCGTGCACCGCTCCCTCCTCCCGCCCTGTGGTGCAAAGGATGTCCCCTTCGCAAAAAATGTACTCAATGGGACCGTAATGTTGCAACCACACACAAGTTGACCTGCTGTGAGGAAAAAACGAGTTAGTACATTTCAAACATGAAAAAGGTCATTTTAAAATCAACATGAAAAACCAAAATGCCAAAAGTATAAAACCCAAAAAATGCTTACCATGGAAAGAAAACGTATCGTGCACCGCTCCCTCCTCCCGCCCTGTGGTGCAACAGATGTCCCCTTCTCCAAAAATGTACTCAATGGGACCGTAATGTTGCAACCACACACAAGTTGACCTGCTGTGAGGAAAAAACGAGTTAGTACATTTCAAACATGAAAAAGGTCATTTTAAAATCAACATGAAAAACCAAAATACCAAAAGTATGAAACCCAAAAAATGCTTACCATGGAAAGAAAACGTATCGTGCACCGCTCCCTCCTACCGCCCCGTGGTGCAACAGATGTCCCCTTCTCCAAAAATGTACTCAATGGGACCGTAATGTTGCAACCACACACAAGTTGAACTGCTGTGACGAAAAAACGAGTTAGTACATTTCAAACATGAAAAAGGTCATTTTAAAATCAACATGAAAAACCAAAATACCAAAAGCATAAAACCCAAAAAATGCTTACCATGGAAAGAAAACGTATCGTGCACCGCTCCCTCCTCCCGCCCTGTGGTGCAACAGATGTCCCCTTCTCCAAAAATGTACTCAATGGGACCGTAATGTTGCAACCACACACAAGTTGACCTGCTGTGAGGAAAAAACGAGTTATTACATTTCAAACATGAAAAAGGTCATTTTAAAATCAACATGAAAAACCAAAACACCAAAAGTATAAAACCCAAAAAATGCTTACCATGGAAAGAAAACGTATCTTGCACAGCTCTCTCCTCCCGCCCTGTGGTGCAACAGATGTCCCTTTCGCCAAAAATGTACTCAATGGGACGGTAATGTTGCAACCACACACAAGTTGACCTGCTGTGAGGTAAAAACGAGTTAGTACATTTCAAACATGAAAAGGTTCATTTTAAAATCAACATGAAAAACCAAAATACAAAAAGTATAAAACCCCAAAAATGCTTACCATCGAAAGAAAACGTATCTTGCACCGCTCCCTCCTACCGCCCCGTGGTGCAACAGATGTCCCCTTCTCCAAAAATGTAC
This sequence comes from Schistocerca nitens, assembly GCF_023898315.1. Lineage (NCBI taxonomy): Eukaryota > Metazoa > Arthropoda > Insecta > Orthoptera > Acrididae > Schistocerca > Schistocerca nitens. Next base: position 136,590,129 of record NC_064618.1, read on the forward strand.
TCAATGGGACCGTAATGTTGCAACCACACACAAGTTGAACTGCTGTGACGAAAAAACGAGTTAGTACATTTCAAACATGAAAAAGGTCATTTTAAAATCAACATGAAAAACCAAAATACCAAAAGTATAAAACCCAAAAAATGCTTACCATGGAAAGAAAACGTATCGTGCACCGCTCCCTCCTCCCGCCCTGTGGTGCAACAGATGTCCCCTTCTCCAAAAGTGTACTCAATGGGACCGTAATGTTGCAACCACACACAAGTTGACCTGCTGTGAGGAAAAAACGAGTTAGTACATTTCAAACATGTAAAAGGTCATTTTAAAATCAACATGAAAAACCAAAATACCAAAAGTATAACACCCAAAAAATGCTTACCATGGAAAGAAAACGTATCGTGCACCGCTCCCTCCTCCCGCCCTGTGGTGCAACAGATGTCCCCTTCTCCAAAAATGTACTCAATGGGACCGTAATGTTGCAACCACACACAAGTTGACCTGCTGTGACGAAAAAACGAGTTAGTACATTTCAAACATGTAAAAGGTCATTTTAAAATCAACATGAAAAACCAAAATACCAAAAGTATAAAACCCAAAAAATGCTTACCATGGAAAGAAAACGTATCGTGGAACGCGCCCTCCTCCCGCCCTGTGGTGCAACAGATGTCCCTTTCGCCAAAAATGTACTCAATGGGACCGTAATGTTGCAACCACACACAAGTTGACCTGCTGTGACGAAAAAACGAGTTAGTACATTTCAAACATGAAAAAGGTCATTTCAAAATCAACACGAAAAACCAAAATACCAAAAGTATAAAACCCAAAAAATTCATACCATCGAAAGAAAACGTATCGTGCACCGCTCCCTCCTCCCGCCCTGTGGTGCTAAAGATGTCCCTTTCGCCAAAAAAGTACTCAATGGGACCGTAATGTTGCAACCACACACAAGTTGACCTGGTGTGACGAAAAAACGAGTTAGTACATTTCAAACATGAAAAAGGTCAATTTAAAATCAACATGAAAAACCAAAATACCAAAAGTATAAAACCCAAAAAATGCTTACCATGGAAAGAAAACGTATCGTGCACCGCTCCCTCCTCCCGCCCTGTGGTGCAACAGATGTCCCCTTCTCCAAAAATGTACTCAATGGGACCGTAATGTTGCAACCACACACAAGTTGACCTGCTGTGAGGAAAAAACGAGTTAGTACATTTAAAACATAAAAAAGGTCATTTTAAAATCAACATGAAAAACCAAAATACCAAAAGTATAAAACCCAAAAAATGCTTACCATGGAAAGAAAACGTATCGTGCACCGCTCCCTCCTACCGCCCCGTGGTGCAACAGATGTCCCCTTCTCGAAAAATGTACTCAATGGGACCGTAATGTTGCAACCACACACAAGTTGAACTGCTGTGACGAAAAAACGAGTTAGTACATTTCAAACATGAAAAAGGTCATTTCAAAATCAACATGAAAAACCAAAATACCAAAAGTATAAAACCCAAAAAATGCTTACCATGGAAAGAAAACGTATCTTGCACAGCTCCCTCCTCCCGCCCTGTGGTGCAACAGATGTCCCTTTCGCCAAAAATGTACTCAATGGGACCGTAATGTTGCAACCACACACAAGTTGACCTGCTGTGAGGAAAAAACGAGTTAGTACATTTCAAACATGAAAAGGTTCATTTTAAAATCAACATGAAAATCCAAAATACCAAAAGTATAAAACCCAAAAAAATGCTTACCATCGAAAGAAAACGTATCGTGCACCGCTCCCTCCTCCCGCCCTGTAGTGCAACAGATGTCCCCTTCTCCAAAAATGTACTTAATGGGACCGTAATGTTGCAACCACACACAAGTTGACCTGCTGTGAGGATAAAACGAGTTAGTACATTTCAAACATGAAGAAGGTCATTTTAAAATCAACATGAAAAACCAAAATACCAAAAGTATAAAACCCAAAAAATGCTTACCATGGAAAGAAAACGTATCGTGCACCGCTCCCTCCTCCCGCCCTGTGGTGCAACAGATGTCCCCTTCTCCAAAAATGTACTCAATGGGACCGTAATGTTGCAACCACACACAAGTTGACCTGCTGTGAGGCAAAAACGAGTTAGTACATTTCAAACATGAAAAAGGTCATTTTAAAATCAACATGAAAAACCAAAATACCAAAAGTATAAAACCCAAAAAATGCTTACCATGGAAAGAAAACGTATCGCGCACCGCTCCCTCCTCCCGCCCTGTGGTGCAACAGATGTCCCCTTCTCCAAAAGTGTACTCAATGGGACCGTAATGTTGCAACCACACACAAGTTGACCTGCTGTGAGGAAAAAACGAGTTAGTACATTTCAAACATGTAAAAGGTCATTTTAAAATCAACATGAAAAACCAAAATACCAAAAGTATAACACCCAAAAAATGCTTACCATGGAAAGAAAACGTATCGTGCACCGCTCCCTCCTCCCGCCCTGTGGTGCAACAGATGTCCCCTTCTCCAAAAATGTACTCAATGGGACCGTAATGTTGCAACCACACACAAGTTGACCTCCTGTGACGAAAAAACGAGTTAGTACATTTCAAACATGAAAAAGGTCATTTTAAAATCATCATGAAAAACCAAAATACCAAAAGTATAAAACCCAAAAAATGCTTACCATGGAAAGAAAACGTATCGTGCACCGCTCCCTCCTCACGCCCTGTGGTGCAACAGATGTCCCCTTCCCCAAAAATGTACTCAATGGGACCGTAATGTTGCAACCACACACAAGTTGACCTGCTGTGAGGAAAAAACGAGTTAGTACATTTCAAACATGAAAAAGGTCATTTTAAAATCAACATGAAAAACCAAAATACCAAAAGTATAAAACCCAAAAATAGCTTACCATGGAAAGAAAACGTATCGCGCACCGCTCCCTCCTCCCGCCCTGTGGTGCAACAGATGTCCCCTTCTCCAAAAGTGTACTCAATGGGACCGTAATGTTGCAACCACACACAAGTTGACCTGCTGTGAGGAAAAAACGAGTTAGTACATTTCAACATGTAAAAGGTCATTTTAAAATCAACATGAAAAACCAAAATACCAAAAGTATAACACCCAAAAAATGCTTACCATGGAAAGAAAACGTATCGTGCACCGCTCCCTCCTCCCGCCCTGTGGTGCAACAGATGTCCCCTTCTCCAAAAATGTACTCAATGGGACCGTAATGTTGCAACCACACACAAGTTGACCTCCTGTGACGAAAAAACGAGTTAGTACATTTCAAACATGTAAAAGGTCATTTTAAAATCAACATGAAAAACCAAAATACCAAAAGTATAAAACCCAAAAAATGCTTACCATGGAAAGAAAACGTATCGTGCACCGCTCCCTCCTCCCGCCCTGTGGTGCAACAGATGTCCCCTTCTCCAAAAATGTACTCAATGGGACCGTAATGTTGCAACCACACACAAGTTGACCTGCTGTGAGGAAAAAACGAGTTAGTACATTTAAAACATGAAAAAGGTCATTTTAAAATCAACATGAAAAACCAAAATACCAAAAGTATAAAACCCAAAAAATGCTTACCATGGAAAGAAAACGTATCGTGCACCGCTCCCTCCTACCGCCCCGTGGTGCAACAGATGTCCCCTTCTCGAAAAATGTACTCAATGGGACCGTAATGTTGCAACCACACACAAGTTGAACTGCTGTGACGAAAAAACGAGTTAGTACATTTCAAACATGAAAAAGGTCATTTCAAAATCAACATGAAAAACCAAAATACCAAAAGTATAAAACCCAAAAAATGCTTACCATGGAAAGAAAACGTATCGTGCACCGCTCCCTCCTCCCGCCCTGTGGTGCAACAGATGTCCCCTTCTCCAAAAATGTACTCAATGGGACCGTAATGTTGCAACCACACACAAGTTGACCTGCTGCGAGGAAAAAACGAGTTAGTACATTTCAAACATGAAAAAGGTCATTTTAAAATCAACATGAAAAACCAAAATACCAAAAGTATAAAACCCAAAAAATGCTTACCATGGAAGGAAAACGTATCTTGCACAGCTCCCTCCTCCCGCCCTGTGGTGCAACAGATGTCCCTTTCGCCAAAAATGTACTCAATGGGACCGTAATGTTGCAACCACACACAAGTTGACCTGCTGTGAGGAAAAAACGAGTTAGTACATTTCAAACATGAAAAGGTTCATTTTAAAATCAACATGAAAATCCAAAATACCAAAAGTATAAAACCCAAAAAAATGCTTACCATCGAAAGAAAACGTATCGTGCACCGCTCCCTCCTCCCGCCCTGTAGTGCAACAGATGTCCCCTTCTCCAAAAATGTACTTAATGGGACCGTAATGTTGCAACCACACACAAGTTGACCTGCTGTGAGGAAAAAACGAGTTAGTACATTTCAAACATGAAGAAGGTCATTTTAAAATCAACATGAAAAACCAAAATACCAAAAGTATAAAACCCTAAAAATGCTTACCATGGAAAGAAAACGTATCGTGCACCGCTCCCTCCTCCCGCCCTGTGGAGCAACAGATGTCCCCTTCTCCAAAAATGTACTCAATGGGACCGTAATGTTGCAACCACACACAAGTTGACCTGCTGTGAGGCAAAAACGAGTTAGTACATTTCAAACATGAAAAAGGTCATTTTAAAATCAACATGAAAAACCAAAATACCAAAAGTATAAAACCCAAAAAATGCTTACCATCGAAAGTAAACGTATCGTGCACCGCTCCCTCCTCCCGCCCTGTGGTGCAACAGATGTCCCCTTCTCCAAAAATGTACTCAATGGGACCGTAATGTTGCAACCACACACAAGTTGACCTGCTGTGAGGAAAAAAACGTGTTAGTACATTTCAAACATGAAAAAGGTCATTTTAAAATCAACATGAAAAACCAAAATACCAAAAGTATAAAACCCAAAAAATGCTTACCATGGAAAGAAAACGTATCATGCACCGCTCCCTCCTCCCTCCCTGTGGTGCAACAGATGTCCCCTTCTCCAAAAATGTACTCAATGGGACCGTAATATTACAACCACACACAAGTTGACCTGCTGTGAGGAAAAAACGAGTTAGTACATTCAAACATGAAAAAGGTCACTTTAAAATCAACATGAAAAACCAAAATACCAAAAGTATAAAACCCAAAAAATGCTTACCATGGAAAGAAAACGTATCGTGCACCGCTCCCTCCTACCGCCCTGTGGTGCAACAGATGTCCCCTTCTCCAAAAATGTACTCAATGGGGCCGTAATGTTGCAACCACACACAAGTTGACCTGCTGTGAGGAAAAAACGAGTTAGTACATTTCAAACATGAAGAAGGTCATTTTAAAATCAACATGAAAAACCAAAATACCAAAAGTATAAAACCCAAAAAATGCTTACCATGGAAAGAAAACGTATCGTGCACCGCTCCCTCCTCCCGCCCTGTGGTGCAACAGATGTCCCCTTCTCCAAAAATGTACTCAATGGGACCGTAATGTTGCAACCACACACAAGTTGACCTGCTGTGAGGCAAAAACGAGTTAGTACATTTCAAACATGAAAAAGGTCATTTTAAAATCAACATGAAAAACCAAAATACCAAAAGTATAAAACCCAAAAAATGCTTACCATGGAAAGAAAACGTATCGTGCACCGCTCCCTCCTCCCGCCCTGTGGTGCAACAGATGTCCCCTTCTCCAAAAATGTACTCAATGGGACCGTAATGTTGCAACCACACACAAGTTGACCTGCTGTGAGAAAAAAAACGTGTTATTACATTTCAAACATGAAAAAGGTCATTTTAAAATCAACATGAAAAACCAAAATACCAAAAGTTTAAAACCCAAAAAATGCTTACCATCGAAAGAAAACGTATCGTGCACCGCTCCCTCCTCCCGCCCTGTGGTGCAACAGATGTCCCCTTCTCCAAAAATGTACTCAATGGGACCGTAATGTTGCAACCACACACAAGTTGACCTGCTGTGAGGAAAAAACGTGTTAGTACATTTCAAACATGAAAAAGGTCATTTTAAAATCAACATGAAAAACCAAAATACCAAAAGTATAAAACCCAAAAAATGCTTACCATGGAAAGAAAACGTATCGTGCACCGCTCCCTCCTCCCGCCCTGTGGTGCAACAGATGTCCCCTTCTCCAAAAATGTACTCAATGGGACCGTAATGTTGCAACCACACACAAGTTGACCTGCTGTGAGGAAAAAACGAGTTAGTACATTTCAAACATGAAAAAGGTCATTTTAAAATCAACATGAAAAACCAAAATACCAAAAGTATAAAACCCAAAAAATGCTTACCATGGAAAGAAAACGTATCGTGCACCGCTCCCTCCTCACGCCCTGTGGTGCAACAGATGTCCCCTTCCCCAAAAATGTACTCAATGGGACCGTAATGTTGCAACCACACACAAGTTGACCTGCTGTGAGGAAAAAACGAGTTAGTACATTTCAAACATGAAAAAGGTCATTTTAAAATCAACATGAAAAACCAAAATACCAAAAGTATAAAACCCAAAAATAGCTTACCATGGAAAGAAAACGTATCGCGCACTGCTCCCTCCTCACGCCCTGTGGTGCAACAGATGTCCCCTTCTCCAAAAATGTACTCAATGGGACCGTAATGTTGCAACCACACACAAGTTGACCTGCTGTGAGGAAAAAACGAGTTAGTACATTTCAAACATGAAGAAGGTCATTTTAAAATCAACATGAAAAACCAAAGTACCAAAAGTATAAAACCCAAAAAATGCTTACCATGGAAAGAAAACGTACTGTGCACCGCTCCCTCCTCCCGCCCTGTGTGCAACAGATGTCCCCTTCTCGAAAAATGTACTCAATGGGACCGTAATGTTGCAACCACACACAAGTTGACCTGCTGTGAGGCAAAAACGAGTTAGTACATTTCAAACATGAAAAAGGTCATTTTAAAATCAACATGAAAAACCAAAATACCAAAAGTATAAAACACAAAAAATGCTTACCATGGAAAGAAAACATATCGTGCACCGCTCCCTCCTCCCGCCCTGTGGTGCAACAGATGTCCCCTTCTCCAACAATGTACTCAATGGGACCGTAATGTAGCAACCACACACAAGTTGACCTGCTGTGAGGAAAAAACGAGTTAGTACATTTCAAACATGAAAAAGGTCATTTTAAAATCAACATGAAAAACCAAAATACCAGAAGTATAAAACCCAAAAAATGCTTACCATGGAAAGAAAACATATCGTGCACCGCTCCCTCCTCCCGCCCTGTGGTGCAACAGATGTCCCCTTCTCCAAAAATGTACTCAATGGGACCGTAATGTTGCAACCACACACAAGTTGACCTGCTGTGAGGAAAAAACGAGTTAGTACATTTCAAACATAAAAAAGGTCATTTTAAAATCAACATGAAAAACCAAAATACCAAAAGTATAAAACACAAAAATGCTTACCATCGAAAGAAAAGGTATCGTGCACCGCTCCCTCCTCCCGCCCTGTGGTGCAACAGATGTCCCCTTCTCCAAAAATGTACTCAATGGGACCGTAATGTTGCAACCACACACAAGTTGACCTGCTGTGAGGAATAAATGAGTTAGTACATTTCAAACATGAAAAAGGTCATTTTAAAATCAACATGAAAAACCAAAATACTAAAAGTATGAAACCCAAAAAATGCTTACCATCGAAAGAAAACGTATCGTGCACCGCTACCTCCTCCCGCCCTGTGGTGCAACAGATTTCCCCTTCTCCAAAAATGTACTCAATGGGACCGTAATGTTGCAACCACACACAAGTTGACCTGCTGTGAGGAAAAAACGAGTTTGTACATTTCAAACATGAAAAAGGTCATTTTAAAATCAACATGAAAAACCAAAACACCAAAAGTATAAAACCCAAAAATGCTTACCATCGAAAGAAAAGGTATCGTGCACCGCTCCCTCCTCCCGCCCTGTGGTGCAACAGATGTCCCCTTCTCCAAAAATGTACTCAATGGGACCGTAATGTTGCAACCACACACAAGTTGACCTGCTGTGAGGAAAAAACGAGTTAGTACATTTCAAACATGAAAAAGGTCATTTTAAAATCAACATGAAAAACCAAAATACAAAAAATTATAAAACCCAAGAAATGCTTACCATGGAAAGAAAACGTATCGTGCACCGCTCCCTCCTCACGCCCTGTGGTGCAACAGATGTCCCCTTCTCCAAAAATGTACTCAATGGGACCGTAATGTTGCAACCACACACAAGTTGACCTGATGTGAGGAATAAATGAGTTAGTACATTTCAAACATGAAAAAGGTCATTTTAAAATCAACATGAAAAACCAAAATACTAAAAGTATAAAACCCAAAAAATGCTTACCATCGAAAGAAAACGTATCGCGCACCGCTCCCTCCTCACGCCGTGTGGTGCAACAGATGTCCCCTTCTCCAAAAATGTACTCAATGGGACCGTAATGTTGCAACCACACACAAGTTGACCTGCTGTGAGGAAAAAACGAGTTAGTACATTTCAAACATGAAGAAGGTCATTTTAAAATCAACATGAAAAACCAAAGTACCAAAAGTATAAAACCCAAAAAATGCTTACCATGGAAAGAAAACGTATCGTGCACCGCTCCCTCCTCCCACCCTGTGTGCAACAGATGTCCCCTTCTCGAAAAATGTACTCAATGGGACCGTAATGTTGCAACCACACACAAGTTGACCTGCTGTGAGGCAAAAACGAGTTAGTACATTTCAAACATGAAAAAGGTCGTTTTAAAATCAACATGAAAAACCAAAATACCAAAAGTATAAAACACAAAAAATGCTTACCATGGAAAGAAAACATATCGTGCACCGCTCCCTCCTCCCACCCTGTGGTGCAACAGATGTCCCCTTCTCCAAAAATGTACTCAATGGGACCGTAATGTTGCAACCACACACAAGTTGACCTGCTGTGAGGAAAAAACGAGTTAGTACATTTCAAACATGAAAAAGGTCATTTTAAAATCAACATGAAAAACCAAAATACCAAAAGTATAAAACCCAAAAAATGCTTACCATGGAAAGAAAACATATCGTGCACCGCTCCCTCCTCCCGCCCTGTGGTGCAACAGATGTCCCCTTCTCCAAAAATGTACTCAATGGGACCGTAATGTTGCAACCACACACAAGTTGACCTGCTGTGAGGAAAAAACGAGTTAGTACATGTCAAACATGAAAAAGGTCATTTTAAAATCAACATGAAAAACCAAAATACCAAAAGTATAAAACCCAAAAAATGCTTACCATGGAAAGAAAACGTATCGTGCACAGCTCCCTCCTCCCGGCCTGTGGTGCAACAGATGTCCCTTTCGCCAAAAATGTACTCAATGGGACCGTAATGTTGCAACCACACACAAGTTGACCTGCTGTGAGGAAAAATCGAGTTAGTACATTTCAAACATGAAAAAGTTCATTTTAAAATCAACATGAAAAACCAAAATACCAAAAGTATAAAACCCAAAAAATGCTTACCATGGAAAGAAAACGTATCGTGCACCGCTCCCTCCTCCCACCCTGTGGTGCAACAGATGTCCCCTTCTCCAAAAATGTACTCAATGGGACCGTAATATTGCAACCACACACAAGTTGACCTGCTGTGAGGAAAAAACGAGTTAGTACATTTCAAACATGAAAAAGGTCATTTTAAAATCAACATGAAAAACCAAAATACCAAAACTATAAAACCCAAAAAATGCTTACCATGGAAAGAAAACGTATCGTGCACCGCTCCCTCCTCACGCCCTGTGGTGCAACAGATGTCCCCTTCTCCAAAAATGTACTCAATGGGACCGTAATGTTGCAACCACACACAAGTTGAAGTGCTGTGAGGAAAAAACGAGTTAGTACATTTCAAACATGAAAAAGCTCATTTTAAAATCAAGATGAAAAACCAAAATACCAAAAGTATAAAACACAAAAAATGCTTACCATCGAAAGAAAACGTATCGTGCACCGCTCCCTCCTCCCGCCCTTTGGTGCAACAGATGTCCCCTTCTCCAAAAATGTACTCAATGGGACCGTAATGTTGCAACCACAAACAAGTTGACCTGCTGTGAGGAAAAAACGAGTTAGTACATTTCAAACATGAAAAAGGTCATTTTAAAATCAACATGAAAAACCAAAATACCCAAACTATAAAGCCCAAAAAATGCTTACCATGGAAAGAAAACGTATCGTGCACCGCTCCCTCCTACCGCCCTGTGGTGCAACAGATGTCCCCTTCTCCAAAAATGTACTCAATGGGACCGTAATGTTGCAACCACACACAAGTTGAAGTGCTGTGAAGAAAAAACGAGTTAGTACATTTCAAACATGAAAAAGGTCATTTTAAAATCAACATGAAAAACCAAAATACCAAAAGTATAAAACCCAAAAAATGCTTACCATCGAAAGAAAACGTATCGTGCACCGCTCCATCCTCCCGCCCTGTGGTGCCACAGATGTCCCCTTCTCCAAAAATGTACTCAATGGGACCGTAATGTTGCAACCACACACAAGTTGAACTGCTGTGACGAAAAAACGTGTTAGTAGATTTCAAACATGAAAAAGGTCATTTTAAAATCAACATGAAAAACCAAAATACCAAAAGTATAAAACCCAAAAAATGCTTACCATGGAAAGAAAACGTATCGTGCACCGCTCCCTCCTCCCGCCCTGTGGTGCAACAGATGTCCCCTTCTCCAAAAATGTACTCAATGGGACCGCAATGTTGCAACCACACACAAGTTGACCTGCTGTGAGAAAAAAAACGTGTTAGTACATTTCAAACATCCAAAAGGTCATTTTTAAATCAACATGAAAAACCAAAATACCAAAAGTATAAAACCCAAAAAATGCTTACCATGGAAAGAAAACGTATCGTGCACCGCTCCCTCCTCCCGCCCTGTGGTGCAACAGATGTCCCCTTCTCCAAAAATGTACTCAATGGGACCGTAATGTTGCAACCACACACAGGTTGAAGTGCTGTGAGGAAAAAACGAGTTAGTACATTTCAAACATGAAAAAGGTCATTTTAAAATCAACATGAAAAACCAAAATACCAAAAGTATAAAACACAAAAAATGCTTACCATGGAAAGAAAACATATCGTGCACCGCTCCCTCCTCCCGCCCTGTGGTGCAACAGATGTCCCCTTCTCCAAAAATGTACTCAATGGGACCGTAATGTTGCAACCACACACAAGTTGACCTGCTGTGAGGAAAAAACGAGTTAGTACATTTCAAACATGAAAAAGGTCATTTTAAAATCAACATGAAAAACCAAAATACCAAAAGTATAAAATCCAAAAAATGCCTACCATGGAAAGCAAACATATCGTGCACCGCTCCCTCCTCCCGCCCTGTGGTGCAACAGATGTCCCCTTCTCCAAAAATGTACTCAATGGGACCGTAATGTTGCAACCACACACAAGTTGACCTGCTGTGAGGAAAAAACGAGTTAGTACATTTCAAACATGAAAAAGGTCATTTTAAAATCAACATGAAAAACCAAAATGCCAAAAGTATAAAACCCAAAAAATGCTTACCATGGAAAGAAAACGTATCGTGCACCGCTCCCTCCTCCCGCCCTGTGGTGCAACAGATGTCCCCTTCTCCAAAAATGTACTCAATGGGACCGTAATGTTGCAACCACACACAAGTCGACCTGCTGTGAGGCAAAAACGAGTTAGTACATTTCAAACATGAAAAAGGTCATTTTAAAATCAACATGAAAAACCAAAATACCAAAAGTATAAAACCCAAAAAATGCTTACCATGGAAAGAAAATGTATCGTGCACCGCTCCCTCCTCCCGCCCTGTGGTGCAACAGATGTCCCCTTCTCCAAAAATGTACTCAATGGGACCGTAATGTTGCAACCACACACAAGTTGACCTGCTGTGAATAAAAAAACGAGTTAGTACATTTCAAACATCCAAAAGGTCATTTTAAAAACAACACGAAAAACCAAAATACCAAAAGTATAAAACCCAAAAAATGCTTACCATGGAAAGAAAACTTATCGTGCACCGCTCCCTCCTCCCGCCCTGTGGTGCAAAGGATGTCCCCTTCGCAAAAAATGTACTCAATGGGACCGTAATGTTGCACCCACACACAAGTTGACCTGCTGTGAGGAAAAAACGAGTTAGTACATTTCAAACATGAAAAAGGTCATTTTAAAATCAACATGAAAAGCCAAAATGCCAAAAGTATAAAACCCAAAAAATGCTTACCATGGAAAGAAAACGTATCGTGCACCGCTCCCTCCTCCCGCCCTGTGGTGCAACAGATGTCCCCTTCTCCAAAAATGTACTCAATGGGACCGTAATGTTGCAACCACACACAAGTCGACCTGCTGTGAGGCAAAAACGAGTTAGTACATTTCAAACATGAAAAAGGTCATTTTAAAATCAACATGAAAAACCAAAATACCAAAAGTATAAAACCCAAAAAATGCTTACCATGGAAAGAAAACGTATCGTGCACCGCTCCCTCCTCCCGCCCTGTGGTGCAACAGATGTCCCCTTCTCCAAAAATGTACTCAATGGGACCGTAATGTTGCAACCACACACAAGTTGACCTGCTGTGAGGAAAAAACGAGTTAGTACATTTCAAACATGAAAAAGGTCATTTTAAAATCAACATGAAAAACCAAAATACCAAAAGTATAAAACCCAAAAAATGCTTACCATGGAAAGAAAACGTATCGTGCACCGCTCCCTCCTCCCGCCCTGTGGTGCAACAGATGTCCCCTTCTCCAAAAATGTACTCAATGGGACCGTAATGTTGCAACCACACACAAGTTGACCTGCTGTGAATAAAAAAACGAGTTAGTACATTTCAAACATCCAAAAGGTCATTTTAAAAACAACACGGAAAACCAAAATACCAAAAGTATAAAACCCAAAAAATGCTTACCATGGAAAGAAAACTTATCGTGCACCGCTCCCTCCTCCCGCCCTGTGGTGCAAAGGATGTCCCCTTCGCAAAAAATGTACTCAATGGGACCGTAATGTTGCAACCACACACAAGTTGACCTGCTGTGAGGAAAAAACGAGTTAGTACATTTCAAACATGAAAAAGGTCATTTTAAAATCAACATGAAAAACCAAAATGCCAAAAGTATAAAACCCAAAAAATGCTTACCATGGAAAGAAAACGTATCGTGCACCGCTCCCTCCTCCCGCCCTGTGGTGCAACAGATGTCCCCTTCTCCAAAAATGTACTCAATCGGACCGTAATGTTGCAACCACACACAAGTCGACCTGCTGTGAGGCAAAAACGATTTAGTACATTTCAAACATGAAAAAGGTCATTTTAAAATCAACATGAAAAACCAAAATACCAAAAGTATAAAACCCAAAAAATGCTTACCATGGAAAGAAAACGTATCGTGCACCGCTCCCTCCTCCCGCCCTGTGGTCCAACAGATGTCCCCTTCTCCAAAAATGTACTCAATGGGACCGTAATGTTGCAACCACACACAAGTTGACCTGCTGTGAATAAAAAAACGAGTTAGTACATTTCAAACATCCAAAAGGTCATTTTAAAAACAACACGGAAAACCAAAATACCAAAAGTATAAAACCCAAAAAATGCTTACCATGGAAAGAAAACTTATCGTGCACCGCTCCCTCCTCCCGCCCTGTGGTGCAAAGGATGTCCCCTTCGCAAAAAATGTACTCAATGGGACCGTAATGTTGCAACCACACACAAGTTGACCTGCTGTGAGGAAAAAACGAGTTAGTACATTTCAAACATGAAAAAGGTCATTTTAAAATCAACATGAAAAACCAAAATGCCAAAAGTATAAAACCCAAAAAATGCTTACCATGGAAAGAAAACGTATCGTGCACCGCTCCCTCCTCCCGCCCTGTGGTGCAACAGATGTCCCCTTCTCCAAAAATGCACTCAATGGGACCGTAATGTTGCAACTACACACAAGTCGACCTGCTGTGAGGCAAAAACGAGTTAGTACATTTCAAACATGAAAAAGGTCATTTTAAAATCAACATGAAAAACCAAAATACCAAAAGTATAAAACCCAAAAAATGCTTACCATGGAAAGAAAACGTATCGTGCACCGCTCCCTCCTCCCGCCCTGTGGTGCAACAGATGTCCCCTTCTCCAAAAATGTACTCAATGGGACCGTAATGTTGCAACCACACACAAGTTGACCTGCTGTGAGGAAAAAACGAGTTAGTACATTTCAAACATGAAAAAGGTCATTTTAAAATCAACATGAAAAACCAAAATACCAAAAGTATAAAACCCAAAAAATGCTTACCATGGAAAGAAAACGTATCGTGCACCGCTCCCTCCTCACGTCCTGTGGTGCAACAGATGTCCCCTTCTCCAAAAATGTACTCAATGGGACCGTAATGTTGCAACCACACACAAGTTGACCTGCTGTGAGGAAAAAACGAGTTAGTACATTTCAAACATGAAAAAGGTCATTTTAAAATCAACATGAAAAACCAAAATGCCAAAAGTATAAAACCCAAAAAATGCTTACCATGGAAAGAAAATGTATCGTGCACCGCTCCCTCCTCCCGCCCTGTGGTGCAACAGATGTCCCCTTCTCCAAAAATGTACTCAATGGGACCGTAATGTTGCAACCACACACAAGTTGACCTGCTGTGAGGCAAAAACGAGTTAGTACATTTCAAACATGAAAAAGGTCATTTTAAAATCAACATGAAAAACCAAAATACCAAAAGTATAAAACCCAAAAAATGCTTACCATGGAAAGAAAACGTATCGTGCACCGCTCCCTCCTCACGCCCTGTGGTGCAACAGATGTCCCCATCTCCAAAAATGTACTCAATGGGACCGAAATGTTGCAACCACACACAAGTTGACCTGCTGTGAGGAAAAAACGAGTTAGTACATTTCAAACATGAATAAGGTCATTTTAAAATCAACATGAAAAACCAAAATACCAAAAGTATAAAACCCAAAAATAGCTTACCATCGAAAGAAAACGTATCGTGCACCGCTCCCTCCTCCCGCCGTGTGGTGCAAAGGATGTCCCCTTCGCAAAAAATGTACTCAATGGGACCGTAATGTTGCAACCACACACAAGTTGACCTGCTGTGAGGAAAAAACGAGTTAGTACATTTCAAACATGAAAAAGGTCATTTTAAAATCAACATGAAAAACCAAAATGCCAAAAGTATAAAACCCAAAAAATGCTTACCATGGAAAGAAAATGTATGGTGCACCGCTCCCTCCTCCCGCCCTGTGGTGCAACAGATGTCCCCTTCTCCAAAAATGTACTCAATGGGACCGTAATGTTGCAACCACACACAAGTTGACCTGCTGTGAGGCAAAAACGAGTTAGTACATTTCAAACATGAAAAAGGTCATTTTAAAATCAACATGAAAAACCAAAATACCAAAAGTATAAAACCCAAAAAATGCTTACCATTGAAAGAAAACGTATAGTGCACCGCTCCCACCTCCCGCCCTGTGGTGCAACAGATGTCCCCTTCTCCAAAAATGTACTCAATGGGACCGTAATGTTGCAACCACACACAAGTTGACCTGCTGTGAGGAAAAAACGAGTTAGTACATTTCAAACATGAAAAAGGTCATTTTAAAATCAACATGAAAAACCAAAATACCAAAACTATAAAACCCAAAAAATGCTTACCATGGAAAGAAAACGTATCGTGCACCGCTCCCTCCTCCCGCCCTGTGGTGCAACAGATGTCCCCTTCTCCAAAAATGTACTCAATGGGACCGTAATGTTGCAACCACACACAAGTTGACCTGCTGTGAGGAAAAAACGAGTTAGTACATTTCAAACATGAAAAAGGTCATTTTAAAATCAAAAATGCTTACCATGGAAAGAAAACGTATCATGTACCGCTCCCTCCTCCCGGCCTGTGGTGCAACAGATGACCCTTTCGCCAAAAATGTACTCAATGGGACCGTAATGTTGCAACCATACACAAGTTGACCTGCTGTGAGGAAAAAACGAGTTAGTACATTTCAAACATGAAAAAGTTCATTTTAAAATCAACATGAAAAACCAAAATACCAAAAGTATAAAACCCAAAAAATGCTTACCATGGAATGAAAACGTATCGTGCACCGCTCCCTCCTCCCACCCTGTGGTGCAACAGATGTCCCCTTCTCCAAAAATGTACTCAATGGGACCGTAATGTTGCAACCACACACAAGTTGACCTGCTGTGAGGAAAAAACGAGTTAGTACATTTCAAACATCGAAAACGTCATTTTAAAATCAACATGAAAAACCAAAATACCAAAAGTATAAAATCCAAAAAATGCTTACCATGGAAAGAAAACGTATCGTGCACCGCTCCCTCCTCCCGCCCTGTGGTGCAAAGGATGTCCCCTTCGCCAAAAATGTACTCAATGGGACCGTAATGTTGCAACCACACAGAAGTTGTCCTGCTGGGAGGAAAAAACGAGTTAGTACATTTCAAACATGAAAAAGGTCATTTTAAAATCAACATGAAAAACCAAAATGCCAAAAGTATAAAACCCAAAAAATGCTTACCATCGAAAGAAAACGTATCGTGCACCGCTCCCTCCTCCCGCCCTGTGGTGCAACAGATGTCCCCTTCTCCAAAAATGTACTCAATGGGACCGTAATGTTGCAACCACACACAAGTTGACCTGCTGTGAGGCAAAAACGAGTTAGTACATTTCAAACATGAAAAAGGTCATTTTAAAATCAACATGAAAGACCAAAATACCAAAACTATAAAACCCAAAAAATGCTTACCATTGAAAGAAAACGTATCGTGCACCGCTCCCTCCTCCCGCCCTGTGGTGCAACAGATGTCCCCTTCTCCAAAAATGTACTCAATGGGACCGTAATATTGCAACCACACACAAGTTGAAGTGCTGTGAGGAAAAAACGAGTTAGTACATTTCAAACATGAAAAAGGTCATTTTAAAATCAACATGAAAAACCAAAATACCAAAACTATAAAACCCAAAAAATGCTTACCATGGAAAGAAAACGTATCGTGCACCGCTCCCTCCTACCGCCCTGTGGTGCAACAGATGTCCCCTTCTCCAAAAATGTACTCAATGGGACCGTAATGTTGCAACCACACACAAGTTGAAGTGCTGTGAGGAAAAAACGAGTTAGTACATTTCAAACATGAAAAAGGTCATTTTAAAATCAACATGAAAAACCAAAATACCAAAAGTATAAAACCCAAAAAATGCTTACCATGGAAAGAAAACATATCATGCACCGCCCCCTCCTCCCGCCCTGTGGTGCAACAGATGTCTCCTTCTCCAAAAATGTACTCAATGGGACCGTAATGTTGCAACCACACACAAGTTGACCTGCTGTGAGGAAAAAACGAGTTAGTACATTTCAAACATGAAAAAGGTCGTTTTAAAATCAACATGAAAAACCAAAATACCAAAAGTATAAAACCCAAAAAATGCTTACCATGGATAGAAAACGTATCGTGCAATGCTCCCTCCTGCCGCCCAGTGGTGCAACAGATGTCCCCTTCTCCAAAAATGTACTCAATGGGACCGTAATGTTGCAACCACACACAAGTTGACCTGCTGTGAGGAAAAAACGAGTTAGTACATTTCAAACATGAAAAAGGTCATTTTAAAATCAACATGAAAAACCAAAATAGCAAAACTATAAAACCCAAAGAATGCTTACCATGGAAAGAAAACGTATCGTGCACCGCTCCCTACTCACGCCCTGTGGTGCAACAGATGTCCCCTTCTCCAAAAATGTACTCAATGGGACCGTAATGTTGTAACCACACACGAGTTGACCTGATGTGAGGAAAAAACGAGTTAGTACATTTCAAACATGAAAAAGGTCATTTTAAAATCAACATGAAAAACCAAAATACTAAAAGTATAAAACCCTAAAAATGCTTACCATCGAAAGAAAACGTATCGTGCACCGATCCCTCCTCCCGCCCTGTGGTGCAACAGATGTCCCTTTCGCCAAAAATGTACTCAATGGGACCGTAATGTTGCAACCACACACAAGTTGACCTGCTGTGAGGAAAAAACGAGTTAGTACATATCAAACATGAAAAAGGTCATTTAAAAATCAAAAATGCTTACCATGGAAAGAAAACGTATCATGTACCGCTCCCTCCTCCCGGCCTGTGGTGCAACAGATGTCCCTTTCGCCAAAAATGTACTCAATGGGACCGTAATGTTTCAACCACACACAAGTTGACTTGCTGTGAGGAAAAAACGAGTTAGTACATTTCAAACATGAAAAAGGTCATTTTAAAATCAACATGAAAAACCAAAATACCAAAAGTATAAAACCCAAAAAATGCTTACCATTGAAAGAAAACATATCGTGCACCGCTCCCTCCTCCCACCCTGTGGTGCAACAGACGTCCCCTTCTCCAAAAATGTACTCAATGGGACCGTAATGTTGCAACCACACACAAGTTGAAGTGCTGTGAGGAAAAAACGAGTTAGTACATTTCAAACATGAAAAAGGTCATTTTAAAATCAACATGAAATACCAAAATACCAAAAGTATAAAACCCAAAAAATGCTTACCATGGAAAGAAAACATATCGTGCACCGCTCCCTCCTCCCGCCCTGTGGTGCAACAGATGTCCCTTTCGCCAAAAATGTACTCAATGGGACCGTAAAGTTGCAACCACACACAAGTTGACCTGCTGTGAGGAAAAAACGAGTTAGTACATTTCAAACATGAAAAAGGTCATTTAAAAATCAAAAATGCTTACCATGGAAAGAAAACGTATCGTGTACCGCTCCCTCCTCCCGGCCTGTGGTGCAACAGATGTCCCTTTCCCCAAAAATGTACTCAATGGGACCGTAATGTTGCAACCACACACAAGTTGACCTGCTGTGAGGAAAAAATGAGTTAGTACATTTCAAACATGAAAAAGGTCATTTTAAAATCAACATGAAAAACCAAAATACCAAAAGTATAAAACCCAAAAAATGCTTACCATGGAAAGAAAACGTATCGTGCACCGCTCCCTCCTCCCGCCCTGTGGTGCAAAGTATGTCCCCTTCGCCAAAAATGTACTCAATGGGACCGTAATGTTGCAACCACACACAAGTTGTCCTGCTGTGAGGAAAAAACGAGTTAGTACATTTCAAACATGAAAAAGGTAATTTTAAAATCAACATGAAAAACCAAAATGCCACAAGTATAAAACCCAAAAAATGCTTACCATGGAAAGAAAACGAATCGTGCACCGCTCCCTCCTCCCGCCCTGTGGTGCAACAGATGTCCCCTTCTCCAAAAATGTACTCAATGGGACCGTAATGTTGCAACCACACACAAGTTGACCTGCTGTGAATAAAAAAACGAGTTAGTACATTTCAAACATCCAAAAGGTCATTTTAAAAACAACACGGAAAACCAAAATACCAAAAGTATAAAACCCAAAAAATGCTTACCATGGAAAGAAAACTTATCGTGCACCGCTCCCTCCTCCCGCCCTGTGGTGCAAAGGATGTCCCCTTCGCAAAAAATGTACTCAATGGGACCGTAATGTTGCAACCACACACAAGTTGACCTGCTGTGAGGAAAAAACGAGTTAGTACATTTCAAACATGAAAAAGGTCATTTTAAAATCAACATGAAAAACCAAAATGCCAAAAGTATAAAACCCAAAAAATGCTTACCATGGAAAGAAAACGTATCGTGCACCGCTCCCTCCTCCCGCCCTGTGGTGCAACAGATGTCCCCTTCTCCAAAAATGTACTCAATGGGACCGTAATGTTGCAACCACACACAAGTCGACCTGCTGTGAGGCAAAAACGAGTTAGTACATTTCAAACATGAAAAAGGTCATTTTAAAATCAACATGAAAAACCAAAATACCAAAAGTATAAAACCCAAAAAATGCTTACCATGGAAAGAAAACGTATCGTGCACCGCTCCCTCCTCCCGCCCTGTGGTGCAACAGATGTCCCCTTCTCCAAAAATGTACTCAATGGGACCGTAATGTTGCAACCACACACAAGTTGACCTGCTGTGAGGAAAAAACGAGTTAGTACATTTCAAACATGAAAAAGGTCATTTTAAAATCAACATGAAAAACCAAAATACCAAAAGTATAAAACCCAAAAAATGCTTACCATGGAAAGAAAACGTATCGTGCACCGCTCCCTCCTCACGTCCTGTGGTGCAACAGATGTCCCCTTCTCCAAAAATGTACTCAATGAGACCGTAATGTTGCAACCACACACAAGTTGACCTGCTGTGAGGAAAAAACGAGTTAGTACATTTCAAACATGAAAAAGGTCATTTTAAAATCAACATGAAAAACCAAAATACCAAAAGTACAAAACCCAAAAATAGCTTACCATCGAGAGAAAACGTATCGTGCACCGCTCCCTCCTCCCGCCCTGTGGTGCAACAGATGTCCCCTTCTCCAAAAATGTACTCAATGGGATCGCAATGTTGCAACCACACACAAGTTGACCTGCTGTGAGAAAAAAAACGTGTTAGTACATTTCAAACATGAAAAAGGTCATTTTAAAATCAACATGAAAAACCAAAATACCAAAAGTATAAAACCCAAAAAATGCTTACCATCGAAAGAAAACATATCGTGCACCGCTCCCTCCTCCCGCCCTGTGGTGCAACAGATGTCCCCTTCTCCAAAAATGTACTCAATGGGACCGTAATGTTGCAACCACACACAAGTTGACCTGCTGTGAGGAAAAAACGTGTTAGTACATTTCAAACATGAAAAAGGTCATTTTAAAATCAACATGAAAAACCAAAATACCAAAAGTATAAAACCCAAAAAATGCTTACCATGGAAAGAAAAGGTATCGTGCACCGCTCCCTCCTCCCGCCCTGTGGTGCAACAGATGTCCCCTTCTCGAAAAATGTACTCAATGGGACAGTAATGTTGCAACCACACACAAGTTGACCTGCTGTGAGGAAAAAACGAGTTAGTACATTTCAAACATGAAAAAGGTCATTTTAAAATCAACATGAAAAACCAAAATACCAAAAGTATAAAACCCAAAAAATGCTTACCATGGAAAGAAAACGTATCGTGCACCGCTCCCTCCTCACGCCCTGTGGTGCAACAGATGTCCCCTTCTCCAAAAATGTACTCAATGGGACCGAAATGTTGCAACCACACACAAGTTGACCTGCTGTGAGGAAAAAACGAGTTAGTACATTTCAAACATGAATAAGGTCATTTTAAAATCAACATGAAAAACCAAAATACCAAAAGTATAAAACCCAAAAATAGCTTACCATCGAAAGAAAACGTATCGTGCACCGCTCCCTCCTCCCGCCGTGTGGTGCAAAGGATGTCCCCTTCGCAAAAAATGTACTCAATGGGACCGTAATGTTGCAACCACACACAAGTTGAACTGCTGTGAGGAAAAAACGAGTTAGTACATTTCAAACATGAAAAAGGTCATTTTAAAATCAACATGAAAAACCAAAATGCCAAAAGTATAAAACCCAAAAAATGCTTACCATGGAAAGAAAATGTATCGTGCACCGCTCCCTCCTCCCGCCCTGTGGTGCAACAGATGTCCCCTTCTCCAAAAATGTACTCAATGGGACCGTAATGTTGCAACCACACACAAGTTGACCTGCTGTGAGGCAAAAACGAGTTAGTACATTTCAAACATGAAAAAGGTCATTTTAAAATCAACATGAAAAACCAAAATACCAAAAGTATAAAACCCAAAAAATGCTTACCATTGAAAGAAAACGTATAGTGCACCGCTCCCACCTCCCGCCCTGTGGTGCAACAGATGTCCCCTTCTCCAAAAATGTACTCAATGGGACCGTAATGTTGCAACCACACATAAGTTGACCTGCTGTGAGGAAAAAACGAGTTAGTACATTTCAAACATGAAAAAGGTCATTTTAAAATCAACATGAAAAACCAAAATACCAAAACTATAATACCCAAAAAAGCTTACCATGGAAAGAAAACGTATCGTGCACCGCTCCCTCCTCCCGCCCTGTGGTGCAACAGATGTCCCCTTCTCCAAAAATGTACTCAATGGGACCGTAATGTTGCAACCACACACAAGTTGACCTGCTGTGAGGAAAAAACGAGTTAGTACATTTCAAACATGAAAAAGGTCATTTTAAAATCAAAAATGCTTACCATGGAAAGAAAACGTATCATGTACCGCTCCCTCCTCCCGGCCTGTGGTGCAACAGATGACCCTTTCGCCAAAAATGTACTCAATGGGACCGTAATGTTGCAACCACACACAAGTTGACCTGCTGTGAGGAAAAAACGAGTTAGTACATTTCAAACATGAAAAAGTTCATTTTAAAATCAACATGAAAAACCAAAATACCAAAAGTATAAAACCCAAAAAATGCTTACCATGGAATGAAAACGTATCGTGCACCGCTCCCTCCTCCCACCCTGTGGTGCAACAGATGTCCCCTTCTCCAAAGATGAACTCAATGGGACCGTAATGTTGCAACCACACACAAGTTGACCTGCTGTGAGGAAAAAACGAGTTAGTACATTTCAAACATCGAAATGTCATTTTAAAATCATCATGAAAAACCAAAATACCAAAAGTATAAAACCCAAAAAATGCTTACCATGGAAAGAAAACGTATCGTGCACCGCTCCCTCCTCCCGCCCTGTGGTGCAAAGGATGTCCCCTTCGCCAAAAATGTACTCAATGGGACCGTAATGTTGCAACCACACAGAAGTTGTCCTGCTGGGAGGAAAAAACGAGTTAGTACATTTCAAACATGAAAAAGGTCATTTTATAATCAACATGAAAAACCAAAATGCCAAAAGTATAAAACCCAAAAAATGCTTACCATCGAAAGAAAACGTATCGTGCACCGCTCCCTCCTCCCGCCCTGTGGTGCAACAGATGTCCCCTTCTCCAAAAATGTAGTCAATGGGACCGTAATGTTGCAACCACACACAAGTTGACCTGCTGTGAGGCAAAAACGAGTTAGTACATTTCAAACATGAAAAAGGTCATTTTAAAATCAACATGAAAGACCAAAATACCAAAACTATAAAACCCAAAAAATGCTTACCATCGAAAGAAAACGTATTGTGCACCGCTCTCTCCTCCCGCCCTGTGGTGCAACAGATGTGCCCTTCTCCAAAAATGTACTCAATGGGACCGTAATGTTGCAACCACACACAAGTTGACCTGCTGTGAGGAAAAAAACGTGTTAGTACATTTCAAACATGAAAAAGGTCATTTTACAATCAACATGAAAAACCAAAATACCAAAAGTATAAAACCCAAAAAATGCTTACCATTGAAAGAAAACGTATCGTGCACCGCTCCCTCCTCCCGCCCTGTGGTGCAACAGATGTCCCCTTCTCCAAAAATGTACTCAATGGGACCGTAATGTTGCAACCACACACAAGTTGAAGTGCTGTGAGGAAAAAACGAGTTAGTACATTTCAAACATGAAAAGGTCATTTTAAAATCAACATGAAAAACCAAAGTACCAAAACTATAAAACCCAAAAAATGCTTACCATGGAAAGAAAACGTATCGTGCACCGCTCCCTCCTACCGCCCTGTGGTGCAACAGATGTCCCCTTCTCCAAAAATGTACTCAATGGGACCGTAATGTTGCAACCACACACAAGTTGAAGTGCTGTGAGGAAAAAACGAGTTAGTACACTTCAAACATGAAAAAGGTCATTTTAAAATCAACATGAAAAACCAAAATACCAAAAGTATAAAACCCAAAAAATGCTTACCATGGAAAGAAAACATATCATGCACCGCTCCCTCCTCCCGCCCTGTGGTGCAACAGATGTCTCCTTCTCCAAAAATGTACTCAATGGGACCGTAATGTTGCAACCACACACAAGTTGACCTGCTGTGAGGAAAAAACGAGTTAGTACATTTCAAACATGAAAAAGGTCGTTTTAAAATCAACATGAAAAACCAAAATACCAAAAGTATAAAACCCAAAAAATGCTTACCATGGAAAGAAAACGTATCGTGCACCGCTCCCTCCTGCCGCCCTGTGGTGCAACAGATGTCCCCTTCTCCAAAAATGTACTCAATGGGACCGTAATGTTGCAACCACACACAAGTTGACCTGCTGTGAGGAAAAAACGAGTTAGTACATTTCAAACATGAAAAAGGTCATTTTAAAATCAACATGAAAAACCAAAATAGCAAAACTATAAAACCCAAAGAATGCTTACCATGGAAAGAAAACGTATCGTGCACCGCTCCCTACACACGCCCTGTGGTGCAACAGATGTCCCCTTCTCCAAAAATGTACTCAATGGGACCGTAATGTTGTAACCACACACGAGTTGACCTGATGTGAGGAAAAAACGAGTTAGTACATTTCAAACATGAAAAAGGTCATTTTAAAATCAACATGAAAAACCAAAATACTAAAAGTATAAAACCCAAAAAATGCTTACCATCGAAAGAAAACGTATCGTGCACCGATCCCTCCTCCCGCCCTGTGGTGCAACAGATGTCCCTTTCGCCAAAAATGTACTCAATGGGACCGTAATGTTGCAACCACACACAAGTTGACCTGCTGTGAGGAAAAAACGAGTTAGTACATATCAAACATGAAAAAGGTCATTTAAAAATCAAAAATGCTTACCATGGAAAGAAAACGTATCATGTACCGCTCCCTCCTCCCGGCCTGTGGTGCAACAGATGTCCCTTTCGCCAAAAATGTACTCAATGGGACCGTAATGTTTCAACCACACACAAGTTGACTTGCTGTGAGGAAAAAACGAGTTAGTACATTTCAAACATGAAAAAGGTCATTTTAAAATCAACATGAAAAACCAAAATACCAAAAGTATAAAACCCAAAAAATGCTTACCATCGAAAGAAAACGTATCGTGCACCGCTCTCTCCTCCCGCCCTGTGGTGCAACAGATGTGCCCTTCTCCAAAAATGTACTCAATGGGACCGTAATGTTGCAACCACACACAAGTTGACCTGCTGTGAGGAAAAAAACGTGTTAGTACATTTCAAACATGAAAAAGGTCATTTTAAAATCAACATGAAAAACCAAAATACCAAAACTATAAAACCCAAAAAATGCTTACCATTGAAAGAAAACGTATCGTGCGCCGCTCCCTCCTCCCACCCTGTGGTGCAACAGATGTCCCCTTCTCCAAAAATGTACTCAATGGGACCGTAATGTTGCAACCACACACAAGTTGAAGTGCTGTGAGGAAAAAACGAGTTAGTACATTTCAAACATGAAAAAGGTCATTTTAAAATCAACATGAAATACCAAAATACCAAAAGTATAAAACCCAAAAAATGCTTACCATGGAAAGAAAACATATCGTGCACCGCTCCCTCCTCCCGCCCTGTGGTGCAACAGATGTCCCTTTCGCCAAAAATGTACTCAATGGGACCGTAATGTTGCAACCACACACAAGTTGACCTGCTGTGAGGAAAAAACGAGTTAGTACATTTCAAACATGAAAAAGGTCATTTAAAAATCAAAAATGCTTACCATGGAAAGAAAACGTATCGTGTACCGCTCCCTCCTCCCGGCCTGTGGTGCAACAGATGTCCCTTTCCCCAAAAATGTACTCAATGGGACCGTAATGTTGCAACCACACACAAGTTGACCTGCTGTGAGGAAAAAATGAGTTAGTACATTTCAAACATGAAAAAGGTCATTTTAAAATCAACATGAAAAACCAAAATACCAAAAGTATAAAACCCAAAAAATGCTTACCATGGAAAGAAAACGTATCGTGCACCGCTCCCTCCTCCCGCCCTGTGGTGCAAAGTATGTCCCCTTCGCCAAAAATGTACTCAATGGGACCGTAATGTTGCAACCACACACAAGTTGTCCTGCTGTGAGGAAAAAACGAGTTAGTACATGTCAAACATGAAAAAGGTAATTTTAAAATCAACATGAAAAACCAAAATGCCACAAGTATAAAACCCAAAAAATGCTTACCATCGAAAGAAAACGTATCGTGCACCGCTCCCTCCTCCCGCCCTGTGGTGCAACAGATGACCCCTTCTCCAAAAATGTACTCAATGGGACCGTAATGTTCCAACCACATACAAGTTGACCTGCTGTGAGGAAAAAACGAGTTAGTACATTTCAAACATGAAAAAGGTCATTTTAAAATCAACATGAAAAACCAAAATACCAAAAGTATAAAACCCAAAAAATGCTTACCATGGAAAAAAACGTATCGTGCACCGCTCCCTCCTACCGCCCCGTGGTGCAACAGATGTCCCCTTCTCCAAAAATGTACTCAATGGGACCGTAATGTTGCAACCACACACAAGTTGACCTGCTGTGAGGAAAAAACGAGTTAGTACATTTCAAACATGAAAAAGGTCGTTTTAAAATCAACATGTAAAACCAAAATACCAAAAGTATAAAACCCAAAAAATGCTTACCATCGAAAGAAAACGTATCGTGCACCGCTCCCTCCTCACGCCCTGTGGTGCAACAGATGTCCCCATCTCCAAAAATGTACTCAATGGGACCGTAATGTTGCAACCACACACAAGTTGACCTGCTGTGAGGAAAAAACGAGTTAGTACATTTCAAACATGAAAAAGGTCATTTTAAAATCAACATGAAAAACCAAAATACCAAAACTATAAAACCCAAAAAATGCTTACCATGGAAAGAAAACGAATCGTGCACCGCTCCCTCCTCACGCCCTGTGGTGCAACAGATTTCCCCTTCTCCAAAAATGTACTCAATGGGACCGTAATGTTGCAACCACACACAAGTTGACCTGCTGTGAGGAAAAAACGAGTTAGTACATTTCAAACATGAAAAAGGTCATTTTAAAATCAACATGAAAAACCAAAATACCAAAAGTATAAAACCCAAAAAATGCTTACCATGGAAAGAAAACGTATCGTGCACAGCCCCCTCCTCCCGCCCTGTGGTGCAACAGATGTCCCTTTTGCCAAAAATATAATCAATGGGACCGTAATGATGCAACCACACACAAGTTGACCTGCTGTGAGGAATAAACGAGTTAGTACATTTCAAACATGAAAAAGTTCATTTTAAAATCAACATGAAAAACCAAAATACCAAAAGTATAAAACCCAAAAATGCTTACCATGGAAAGAAAACGTATCGTGCACCGCTCCCTCCTCCCGCCCTGTGGTGCAACAGATGTCCCCTTCTCCAAAAATGTACTCAATGGGACCGTAATGTTGCAACCACACACAAGTTGACCTGCTGTGAGGAAAACACGAGTTAGTACATTTCAAACATCCAAAAGGTCATTTTAAAATCAACATGAAAAGCCAAAATACCAAAACTATAAAACCCAAAAAATGCTTACCATGGAAAGAAAACGTATCGTGCACCGCTCCCTCCTCCCGCCCTGTGGTGCAAAGGATGTCCCCTTCGCAAAAAATGTACTCAAGGGGACCGTAATGTTGCAACCACACACAAGTTGACCTGCTGTGAGGAAAAAACGAGTTAGTACATTTCAAACATGAAAAAGGTCATTTTAAAATCAACATGAAAAACCAAAATGCCAAAAGTATAAAACCCAAAAAATGCTTACCATGGAAAGAAAACGTATCGTGCACCGCTCCCTCCTCCCGCCCTGTGGTGCAACAGATGTCCCCTTCTCCAAAAATGTACTCAATGGGAACGTAATGTTGCAACCACACACAAGTTGAAGTGCTGTGAGGAAAAAACTAGTTAGTACATTTCAAACATGAAAAAGGTCATTTTAAAATCAACATGAAAAACCAAAATACCTAAAGTATAAAACCCAAAAAATGCTTACCATGGAAAGAAAACATATCATGCACCGCTCCCTCCTCCCGCCCTGTGGTACAACAGATGTCTCCTTCTCCAAAAATGTACTCAATGGGACCGTAATGTTGCAACCACACACAAGTTGACCTGCTGTGAGGAAAAAACGAGTTAGTACATTTCAAACATGAAAAAGGTCGTTTTAAAATCAACATGAAAAACCAAAATACCAAAAGTATAAAACCCAAAAAATGCTTACCATCGAAAGGAAACGTATCGTGCACCGCTCCCTCCTCCCGCCCTGTGGTGCAACAGATGTCCCCTTCTCCAAAAATGTACTCAATGGGACCGTAATGTTGCAACCACACACAAGTTGACCTGCTGTGAGGAAAAAACGAGTTAGTACATTTCAAACATGAAAAAGGTCATTTTAAAATCAACATGAAAAACCAAAATAGCAAGACTATAAAACCCAAAAAATGCTTACCATGGAAAGAAAACGTATCGTGCACCGCTCCCTACTCACGCCCTGTGGTGCAACAGATGTCCCCTTCTCCAAAAATGTACTCAATGGGACCGTAATGTTGCAACCACACACGAGTTGACCTGATGTGAGGAAAAAACGAGTTAGTACATTTCAAACATGAAAAAGGTCATTTTAAAATCAACATGAAAAACCAAAATACTAAAAGTATAAAACCCAAAAAATGCTTACCATCGAAAGAAAACGTATCGTGCACCGATCCCTCCTCCCGCCCTGTGGTGCAAAGGATGTCCCCTTCTCCAAAAATGTACTCAATGGGACCGTAATGTTGCAACCACACACAAGTTGACCTGCTGTGAGGAAAAAACGAGTTAGTACATTTCAAACATGAAAAAGGTCATTTTAAAATCAACATGAAAAACCAAAATACCAAAAGTATAAAACCCAAAAAATGCTTACCATGGAAAGAAAACGTATTGTGCACAGCTCCCTCCTCCCGCCCTGTGGTGCAACAGATGTCCCTTTCGCCAAAAATGTACTCAATGGGACCGTAATGTTGCAACCACACACAAGTTGACCTGCTGTGAGGAAAAAACGAGTTAGTACATATCAAACATGAAAAAGGTCATTCAAAAATCAAAAATGCTTACCACGGAAAGAAAAGGTATCATGTACCGCTCCCTCCTCCCGGCCTGTGGTGCAACAGATGTCCCTTTCGCCAAAAATGTACTCAATGGGACCGTAATGTTGCAACCACACACAAGTTGACTTGCTGTGAGGAAAAAACGAGTTAGTACATTTCAAACATCCAAAAGGTCATTTTTAAATCAACATGAAAAACCAAAATACCAAAACTATAAAACCCAAAAAATGCTTACCATGGAAAGAAAACATATCGTGCACCGCTCCCTCCTCCCGCTCTGTGGTGCAACAGATGTCCCCTTCTCCAAAAATGTACTCAATGGGACCGTAATGTTGCAACCACACACAAGTTGACCTGCTGTGAGGAAAAAAAACGAGTTAGTACATTTCAAACATCCAAAAGGTCATTTTAAAATCAACATGAAAAACCAAAATACCAAAAGTATAAAACCCAAAAAATGCTTACCATGGAAAGAAAACGTATCGTGCACCGCTCCCTCCTACCGCCCCGTGGTGCAACAGATGTCCACTTCTCCAAAAATGTACTCAATGGGACCGTAATGTTGCAACCACACACAAGTTGAACTGCTGTGACAAAAAACGAATTAGTACATTTCAAACATGAAAAAGGTCATTTTAAAATCAACATGAAATACCAAAATACCAAAAGTATAAAACCCAAAAAATGCTTACCACGGAAAGAAAACGTATCGTGCACCGCTCCCTCCTCCCGCCCTGTGGTGCAACAGATGTCCCCTTCTCCAAAAATGTACTCAATGGGACCGTAATGTTGCAACCACACACAAGTTGACCTGCTGTGAGGAAAAAACGAGTTAGTACATTTCAAACATGAAAAAGGTCATTTTAAAATCAACATGAAAAACCAAAATACCAAAAGTATAAAATCTAAAAAATGCTTACCATGGAAAGAAAACATATCGTGCACCGCTCCCTCCTCCCGCCCTGTGGTGCAACAGATGTCCCCTTCTCCAAAAATGTACTCAATGGGACCGTAATGTTGCAACCACACACAAGTTGAAGTGCTGTGAGGAAAAAACGAGTCAGTACATTTCAAACACGAAAAAGTTCATTTTAAAATCAACATGAAAAACCAAAATACCAAAAGTATAAAACACAAAAAATGCTTACCATGGAAAGAAAACATATCGTGCACCGCTCCCCCCTCAAGCCCTGTGGTGCAACAGATGTCCCCTTCTCCAAAAATGTACTCAATGGGACCGTAATGTTGCAACCACACACAAGGTGACCTGCTGTGAGGAAAAAACGAGTTAGTACATTTCAAACATGAAAAAGGTCATTTTAAAATCAACATGAAAAACCAAAATACCAAAAGTATAAAACCCAAAAAATGCTTACCATGGAAAGAAAACATATCATGCACCGCTCCCTCCTCCCGCCCTGTGGTGCAACAGATGTCCCCTTCTCCAAAAATGTACTCAATGGGTCCGTAATGTTGCAACCACACTCAAGTTGACCTGCTGTGAGGAAAAAACGAGTTAGTACATTTCAAACATGAAAAAGGTCGTTTTAAAATCAACATGTAAAACCAAAATACCAAAAGTATAAAACCCAAAAAATGCTTACCATCGAAAGAAAACGTATCGTGCACCGCTCCCTCCTCACGCCCTGTGGTGCAACAGATGTCCCCTTCTCCAAAAATGTACTCAATGGGACCGTAATGTTGCAACCACACACAAGTTGAACTGCTGTGACGAAAAAACGAGTTAGTACATTTCAAACATGAAAAAGGTCATTTTAAAATCAATATGAAAAACCAAAATACCAAAACTATAAAACACAAAAAATGCTTACCATGGAAAGAAAACGTATCGTGCACAGCCCCCTCCTCCCGCCCTGTGGTGCAACAGATGTCCCTTTCGCCAAAAATATACTCAATGGGACCGTAATGATGCAACCACACACAAGTTGACCTGCTGTGAGGAAAAAACGAGTTAGTACATTTCAAACATGAAAAAGGTCATTTAAAAATCAAAAATGCTTACCATGGAAAGAAAACGTATCGTGCACCGCTCCCTCCTCCCGGCCTGTGGTGCAACAGATGTCCCTTATGCCAAAAATGTACTCAATGGGACCGTAATGTTGCAACCACACACAAGTTGACCTGCTGTGAGGAAAAAACGAGTTAGTACATTTCAAACATGAAAAAGTTCATTTTAAAATCAACATGAAAAACCAAAATACCAAAAGTATAAATCCCCAAAAAAGGCTTACCATCGAAAGAAAACGTATCGTGCACCGCTCCCTCCTCCCACCCTGTGGTGCAACAGATGTCCCCTTCTCCAAAAATGTACTCAATGGGACCGTAATGTTGCAACCACCCACAAGTTTACCTGCTGTGAGGAAAAAACGAGTTAGTACATTTCAAACATCCAAAAGGTCATTTTAAAATCAACATGAAAAGCCAAAATACCAAAAGTATAAAACCCAAAAAATGCTTACCATGGAAAGAAAACGTATCGTGCACCGCTCCCTCCTACCGCCCCGTGGTGCAACAGATGTCCACTTCTCCAAAAATGTACTCAATGGGACCGTAATGTTGCAACCACACACAAGTTGAACTGCTGTGACAAAAAACGAGTTAGTACATTTCAAACATGAAAAAGGTCATTTTAAAATCAACATGAAATACCAAAATACCAAAAGTATAAAACCCAAAAAATGCTTACCATGGAAAGAAAACGTATCGTGCACCGCTCCCTCCTACCGCCCTGTGGTGCAACAGATGTCCCCTTCTCCAAAAATGTACTCAATGGGACCGTAATGTTGCAACCACACACAAGTTGACCTGCTGTGAGGAAAAAACGAGTTAGTACATTTCAAACATGAAAAAGGTCATTTTAAAATCAACATGAAAAACCAAAATACCAAAAGTATAAAATCTAAAAAATGCTTACCATGGAAAGAAAACATATCGTGCACCGCTCCCTCCTCCCGCCCTGTGGTGCAACAGATGTCCCCTTCTCCAAAAATGTACTCAATGGGACCGTAATGTTGCAACCACACACAAGTTGAAGTGCTGTGAGGAAAAAACGAGTCAGTACATTTCAAACATGAAAAAGTTCATTTTAAAATCAACATGAAAAACCAAAATACCAAAAGTATAAAACACAAAAAATGCTTACCATGGAAAGAAAACATATCGTGCACCGCTCCCTCCTCAAGCCCTGTGGTGCAACAGATGTCCCCTTCTCCAAAAATGTACTCAATGGGACCGTAATGTTGCAACCACACACAAGTTGACCTGCTGTGAGGAAAAAACGAGTTAGTACATTTCAAACATGAAAAAGGTCATTTTAAAATCAACATGAAAAACCAAAATACCTAAAGTATAAAACCCAAAAAATGCTTACCATGGAAAGAAAACATATCATGCACCGCTCCCTCCTCCCGCCCTGTGGTGCAACAGATGTCTCCTTCTCCAAAAATGTACTCAATGGGACCGTAATGTTGCAACCACCCACAAGTTTACCTGCTGTGAGGAAAAAACGAGTTAGTACATTTCAAACATGAAAAAGGTCGTTTTAAAATCAACATGAAAAACCAAAATACCAAAAGTATAAAACCCAAAAAATGCTTACCATCGAAAGGAAACGTATCGTGCACCGCTCCCTCCTCCCGCCCTGTGGTGCAACAGATGTCCCCTTCTCCAAAAATGTACTCAATGGGACCGTAATGTTGCAACCACACACAAGTTGACCTGCTGTGAGGAAAAAACGAGTTAGTACATTTCAAACATGAAAAAGGTCATTTTAAAATCAACATGAAAAACCAAAATAGCAAATCTATAAAACCCAAAAAATGCTTACCATGGAAAGAAAACGTATCGTGCACCGCTCCCTACTCACGCCCTGTGGTGCAACAGATGTCCCCTTCTCCAAAAATGTACTCAATGGGACCGTAATGTTGCAACCACACACGAGTTGACCTGATGTGAGGAAAAAACGAGTTAGTACATTTCAAACATGAATAAGGTCATTTTAAAATCAACATGAAAAACCAAAATACCAAAACAATAAAACACAAAAAATGCTTACCATGGAAAGAAAACGTATCGTGCACAGCTCCCTCCTCCCGCCCTGTGGTGCAACAGATGTCCCTTTCGCCAAAAATGTACTCAATGGGACCGTAATGTTGCAACCACACACAAGTTGACGTGCTGTGAGGAAAAAACGAGTTAGTACATATCAAACATGAAAAAGGTCATTCAAAAATCAAAAATGCTTACCACGGAAAGAAAAGGTATCATGTACCGCTCCCTCCTCCCGGCCTGTGGTGCAACAGATGTCCCTTTCGCCAAAAATGTACTCAATGGGACCGTAATGTTGCAACCACTCACAAGTTAACTTGCTGTGAGGAAAAAACGAGTTAGTACATTTCAAACATCCAAAAGGTCATTTTTAAATCAACATGAAAAACCAAAATACCAAAAGTATAAAACCCAAAAAATGCTTACCATGGAAAGAAAACATATCGTGCACCGCTCCCTCCTCCCGCCCTGTGGTGCAACAGATGTCCCCTTCTCCAAAAATGTACTCAATGGGACCGTAATGTTGCAACCACACACAAGTTGACCTGCTGTGAGGAAAAAAACGAGTTAGTACATTTCAAACATCCAAAAGGTCATTTTAAAATCAACATGAAAAACCAAAATACCAAAAGTATAAAACCCAAAAAATGCTTACCATGGAAAGAAAACGTATCGTGCACCGCTCCCTCCTACCGCCCCGTGGTGCAACAGATGTCCACTTCTCCAAAAATGTACTCAATGGGACCGTAATGTTGCAACCACACACAAGTTGGACTGCTGTGACAAAAAACGAGTTAGTACATTTCAAACATGAAAAAGGTCATTTTAAAATCAACATGAAATACCAAAATACCAAAAGTATAAAACCCAAAAAATGCTTACCATGGAAAGAAAACGTATCGTGCACCGCTCCCTCCTCCCGCCCTGTGGTGCAACAGATGTCCCCTTCTCCAAAAATGTACTCAATGGGACCGTAATGTTGCAACCACACACAAGTTGACCTGCTGTGAGGAAAAAACGAGTTAGTACATTTCAAACATGAAAAAGGTCATTTTAAAATCAACATGAAAAACCAAAATACCAAAAGTATAAAATCTAAAAAATGCTTACCATGGAAAGAAAACATATCGTGCACCGCTCCCTCCTTCCGCCCTGTGGTGCAACAGATGTCCCCTTCTCCAAAAATGTACTCAATGGGACCGTAATGTTGCAACCACACACAAGTTGAAGTGCTGTGAGGAAAAAACGAGTCAGTACATTTCAAACATGAAAAAGTTCATTTTAAAATCAACATGAAAAACCAAAATACCAAAAGTATAAAACACAAAAAATGCTTACCATGGAAAGAAAACATATCGTGCACCGCTCCCTCCTCAAGCCCTGTGGTGCAACAGATGTCCCCTTCTCCAAAAATGTACTCAATGGGACCGTAATGTTGCAACCACACACAAGTTGACCTGCTGTGAGGAAAAAACGAGTTAGTACATTTCAAACATGAAAAAGGTCATTTTAAAATCAACATGAAAAACCAAAATACCAAAAGTATAAAACCCAAAAAATGCTTACCATGGAAAGAAAACATATCATGCACCGCTCCCTCCTCCCGCCCTGTGGTGCAACAGATGTCCCCTTCCCCAAAAATGTACTCAATGGGTCCGTAATGTTGCAACCACACTCAAGTTGACCTGCTGTGAGGAAAAAACGAGTTAGTACATTTCAAACATGAAAAAGGTCGTTTTAAAATCAACATGTAAAACCAAAATACCAAAAGTATAAAACCCAAAAAATGCTTACCATCGAAAGAAAACGTATCGTGCATCGCTCCCTCCTCACGCCCTGTGGTGCAACAGATGTCCCCTTCTCCAAAAATGTACTCAATGGGACCGTAATGTTGCAACCACACACAAGTTGACCTGCTGTGAGGAAAAAACGAGTTAGTACATTTCAAACATGAAAAAGGTCATTTTAAAATCAATATGAAAAACCAAAATACCAAAACTATAAAACACAAAAAATGCTTACCATGGAAAGAAAACGTATCGTGCACAGCCCCCTCCTCCCGCCCTGTGGTGCAACAGATGTCCCTTTCGCCAAAAATATACTCAATGGGACCGTAATGATGCAACCACACACAAGTTGACCTGCTGTGAGGAAAAAACGAGTTAGTACATTTCAAACATGAAAAAGGTCATTTAAAAATCAAAAATGCTTACCATGGAAAGAAAACGTATCGTGCACCGCTCCCTCCTCCCGGCCTGTGGTGCAACAGATGTCCCTTATGCCAAAAATGTACTCAATGGGACCGTAATGTTGCAACCACACACAAGTTGACCTGCTGTGAGGAAAAAACGAGTTAGTACATTTCAAACATGAAAAAGTTCATTTTAAAATCAACATGAAAAACCAAAATACCAAAAGTATAAAACCCAAAAAATGCTTACCATCGAAAGAAAACGTATCGTGCACCGCTCCCTCCTCCCACCCTGTGGTGCAACAGATGTCCCCTTCTCCAAAAATGTACTCAATGGGACCGTAATGTTGCAACCACCCACAAGTTTACCTGCTGTGAGGAAAAAACGAGTTAGTACATTTCAAACATCCAAAAGGTCATTTTAAAATCAGCATGAAAAGCCAAAATACCAAAAGTATAAAACCCAAAAAATGCTTACCATGGAAAGAAAACGTATCGTGCACCGCTCCCTCCTACCGCCCCGTGGTGCAACAGATGTCCACTTCTCCAAAAATGTACTCAATGGGACCGTAATGTTGCAACCACACACAAGTTGAACTGCTGTGACAAAAAACGAGTTAGTACATTTCAAACATGAAAAAGGTCATTTTAAAATCAACATGAAATACCAAAATACCAAAAGTATAAAACCCAAAAAATGCTTACCATGGAAAGAAAACGTATCGTGCACCGCTCCCTCCTCCCGACCTGTGGTGCAACAGATGTCCCCTTCTCCAAAAATGTACTCAATGGGACCGTAATGTTGCAACCACACACAAGTTGACCTGCTGTGAGGAAAAAACGAGTTAGTACATTTCAAACATGAAAAAGGTCATTTTAAAATCAACATGAAAAACCAAAATACCAAAAGTATAAAATCTAAAAAATGCTTACCATGGAAAGAAAACATATCGTGCACCGCTCCCTCCTCAAGCCCTGTGGTGCAACAGATGTCCCCTTCTCCAAAAATGTACTCAATGGGACCGTAATGTTGCAACCACACACAAGTTGACCTGCTGTGAGGAAAAAACGAGTTAGTACATTTCAAACATGAAATTGGTCATTTTAAAATCAACATGAAAAACCAAAATACCAAAAGTATAAAACCCAAAAAATGCTTACCATGGAAAGAAAACATATCATGCACCGCTCCCTCCTCCCGCCCTGTGGTGCAACAGATGTCCCCTTCTCCAAAAATGTACTCAATGGGTCCGTAATGTTGCAACCACACTCAAGTTGACATGCTGTGAGGAAAAAACGAGTTAGTACATTTCAAACATGAAAAAGGTCGTTTTAAAATCAACATGTAAAACCAAAATACCAAAAGTATAAAACCCAAAAAATGCTTACCATCGAAAGAAAACGTATCGTGCACCGCTCCCTCCTCACGCCCTGTGGTGCAACAGATGTCCCCTTCTCCAAAAATGTACTCAATGGGACCGTAATGTTGCAACCACACACAAGTTGACCTGCTGTGAGGAAAAAACGAGTTAGTACATTTCAAACATGAAAAAGGTCATTTTAAAATCAATATGAAAAACCAAAATACCAAAACTATAAAACACAAAAAATGCTTACCATGGAAAGAAAACGTATCGTGCACAGCCCCCTCCTCCCGCCCTGTGGTGCAACAGATGTCCCTTTCGCCAAAAATATACTCAATGGGACCGTAATGATGCAACCACACACAAGTTGACCTGCTGTGAGGAAAAAACGAGTTAGTACATTTCAAACATGAAAAAGGTCATTTAAAAATCAAAAATGCTTACCATGGAAAGAAAACGTATCGTGCACCGCTCCCTCCTCCCGGCCTGTGGTGCAACAGATGTCCCTTATGCCAAAAATGTACTCAATGGGACCGTAATGTTGCAACCACACACAAGTTGACCTGCTGTGAGGAAAAAACGAGTTAGTACATTTCAAACATGAAAAAGTTCATTTTAAAATCAATATGAAAAACCAAAATACCAAAAGTATAAAACCCAAAAAATGCTTACCATCGAAAGAAAACGTAT
This sequence comes from Schistocerca nitens, assembly GCF_023898315.1. Classification (NCBI taxonomy): domain Eukaryota; kingdom Metazoa; phylum Arthropoda; class Insecta; order Orthoptera; family Acrididae; genus Schistocerca; species Schistocerca nitens. Next base: position 136,627,282 of record NC_064618.1, read on the forward strand.
CGTGCACCGCTCCCTCCTCCCACCCTGTGGTGCAACAGATGTCCCCTTCTCCAAAAATGTACTCAATGGGACCGTAATGTTGCAACCACCCACAAGTTTACCTGCTGTGCGGAAAAAACGAGTTAGTACATTTCAAACATCCAAAAGGTCATTTTAAAATCAACATGAAAAGCCAAAATACCAAAAGTATAAAACCCAAAAAATGCTTACCATGGAAAGAAAACGTATCGTGCACCGCTCCCTCCTCCCGCCCTGTGGTGCAAAGGATGTCCCCTTCGCCAAAAATGTACTCAATGGGACCGTAATGTTGCAACCACACACAAGTTGACCCGCTGTGAGGAAAAAACGAGTTAGTACATTTCAAACATGAAAAAGGTCATTTTAAAATCAACATGAAAAACCAAAATGCCAAAAGTATAAAACCCAAAAAATGCTTACCATGGAAAGAAAACGTATCATGCAACGCTCCCTCCTCCCGCCCTGTGGTGCAACAGAAGTCCCCTTCTCCAAAAATGTACTCAATGGGACCGTAATGTTGCAACCACACACAAGTTGACCTGCTGTGAGGAAAAAACGAGTTAGTACATTTCAAACATGAAAAAGGTCATTTTAAAATCAACATGAAAAACCAAAATACCAAAGTATCAAACCCAAAAAATGCTTACCACGGAAAGAAAACGTATCGTGCACCGCTCCCTCCTCCCGCCCTGTGGTGAAACAGATGTCCCCTTCTCCAAAAATGTACTCAATGGGACCGTAATGTTGCAACCAACCACAAGTTGACCTGCTGTGAGGAAAAAACGAGTTAGTACATTTCAAACATGAAAAAGGTCATTTTAAAATCAACATGAAAAACCAAAATACCAAAAGTATAAAACCCAAAAAATGCTTACCATGGAAAGAAAACGTATCGTGCACCGCTCCCTCCTCCCGCCCTGTGGTGTAACAGATGTCCCTTTCGCCAAAAATGTACTTAATGGGACCGTAATGTTGCAACCACACACAAGTTGACCTGCTGTGAGGAAAAAACGAGTTAGTACATTTCAAACATGAAAAAGGTAATTTAATAATCAAAAATGCTTACCATGGAAAGAAAACGTGTCGTGTATCGCTCCCTCCTCCCGGCCTGTGGTGCAACATATGTCCCTTTCGCCAAAACTGTACTCAATGGGACCGTAATGTTGCAACCACACACAAGTTGACCTGCTGTGAGGAAAAAACGAGTTAGTACATTTCAAACATGAAAAAGGTCATTTTAAAATCAACATGAAAAACCAAAATACCAAAAGTATAAAACCCAAAAAATGCTTACCATGGAAAGAAAACGTATCGTGCACCGCTCCCTCCTCCCGCCCTGTGGTGCAAAGTATGTCCCCTTCGCCAAAAATGTACTCAATGGGACCGTAATGTTGCAACCACACACAAGTTGACCTGCTGTGAGGAAAAAACGAGTTAGTACATTTCAAACATGAAAAAGGTCATTTTAAAATCAACATGAAAAACCAAAATGCCAAAAGTATAAAACCCAAAAAATGCTTACCATGGAAAGAAAATGTATCGTGCACCGCTCCCTCCTCCCACCCTGTGGTGCAACAGATGTCCCCTTCTCCAAAAATGTACTCAATGGGACCGTAATGTTGCAACCACACACAAGTTGACCTGCTGTGAGGAAAAAACGAGTTAGTACATTTCAAACATCCAAAAGGTCATTTTAAAATCAACATGAAAAACGAAAATACCAAAAGTATAAAACCCAAAAAATGCTTACCATGGAAAGAAAACGTATCGTGCACTGCTCCCTCCTCCCGCCCTGTGGTGCAAAGGATGTCCCCTTCGCCAAAAATGTACTCAATGGGACCGTAATGTTGCAACCACACACAAGTTGACCTGCTGTGAGGAAAAAACGAGTTAGTACATTTCAAACATGAAAAAGGTCATTTTAAAATCAACATGAAAAACCAAAATGCCAAAAGTATAAAACCCAAAAAATGCTTACCATGGAAAGAAAACGTATCGTGCAACGCTCCCTCCTCCCGCCCTGTGGTGCAACAGATGTACCCTTCTCCAAAAATGTACTCAATGGGACCGTAATGTTGCAACCACACACAAGTTGACCTGCTGTGAGGAAAAAACGAGTTAGTACATTTCAAACATGAAAAAGGTCATTTTAAAATCAACATGAAAAACCAAAATACCAAAAGTATAAAACCCAAAAAATGCTTACCATGGAAAGAAAACGTATCGTGCACCGCTCCCTTGTACCGCCCCGTGGTGCAACAGATGTCCCCTTCTCCAAAAATGTACTCAATGGGACCGTAATGTTGCAACCACACACAAGTTGAACTGCTATGACGAAAAAACGAGTTAGTACATTTCAAACATGAAAAAGGTCATTTTAAAATCAACATGAAAAACCAAAATACCAAAAGTATAAAACCCAAAAAATGCTTACCATCGAAAGAAAACATATCGTGCACCGATCCCTCCTCCCGCCCTGTGGTGCAACAGATGTCCCCTTCTCCAAAAATGTAGCCAATGGGACCGTAATGTTGCAACCACACACAAGTTGACCTGCTGTGAGGAAAAAACGAGTTAGTACATTTCAAACATGAAAAAGGTCATTTTAGAATCAACATGAAAAACCAAAATACCAAAGTATGAAACCCAAAAAATGCTTACCATGGAAAGAAAACGTATCGTGCACCGCTCCCTCCTCCCGCCCTGTGGTGCAACAGATGTCCCCTTCTCCAAAAATGTACTCAATGGGACCGTAATGTTGCAACCACACACAAGTTGACCTGCTGTGAGGAAAAAACGAGTTAGTACATTTCAAACATGAAAAAGGTCATTTTAAAATCAACATGAAAAACCAAAATACCAAAAGTATAAAACCCAAAAAATGCTTACCATGGAAAGAAAACATATCGTGCACCGCTCCCTCCTCCCTCCTCCCGCCCTGTGGTGCAACAGATGTCCCTTTCGCCAAAAATGTACTCAATGGGACCGTAATGTTGCAACCACACACAAGTTGACCTGCTGTGAGGAAAAAACGAGTTAGTACATTTCAAACATGAAAAAGGTCATTTAAAAATCAAAAATGCTTACCATGGAAAGAAAACGTATCGTGTACCGCTCCCTCCTCCCGGCCTGTGGTGCAACAGATGTCCCTTTCACCAAAAATGTACTCAATGGGACCGTAATGTTGCAACCACACACAAGTTGACCTGCTGTGAGGAAAAAACGAGTTAGTACATTTCAAACATGAAAAAGGTCATTTTAAAATCAACATGAAAAACCAAAATACCAAAAGTATAAAACCCAAAAAATGCTTACCATGGAAAGAAAACGTATCGTGCACCGCTCCCTCCTCCCGCCCTGTGGTGCAACAGATGACCCCTTCTCCAAAAATGTACTCAATGGGACCGTAATGTTGCAACCACACACAAGTTGACCTGCTGTGAGGAAAAAACGAGTTAGTACATTTCAAACATGAAAAAGGTCATTTTAAAATCAACATGAAAAACCAAAATACCAAAAGAATAAAACCCAAAAAATGCTTACCATGGAAAAAAACGTATCATGCACCGCTCCCTCCTACCGCCCCGTGGTGCAACAGATGTCCCCTTCTCCAAAAATGTACTCAATGGGACCGTAATGTTGCAACCACACACAAGTTGAACTGCTGTGACGAAAAAAACGAGTTAGTACATTTCAAACATGAAAAAGGTCATTTTAAAATCAACATGAAAAACCAAAATACCAAAAGTATAAAAAACAAAAAATGCTTACCATGGAATGAAAACATATCGTCCACCGCTCCGTCCTCCCGCCTTGTGGCGCACAGATGTCCCCTTCTCCAAAAATGTACTCAATGGGACCGTAATGCTGCAACCACACACAAGTTGACCTGCTGTGAGGAAAAAACGTGTTAGTACATTTCAAACATGAAAAAGGTCGTTTTAAAATCAACATGTAAAACCAAAATACCAAAAGTATAAAACCCAAAAAATGCTTACCATCGAAAGAAAACGTATCGTGCACCGCTCCCTCCTCACGCCCTGTGGTGCAACAGATGTCCCCTTCTCCAAAAATGTACTCAATGGGACCGTAATGTTGCAACCACACACAAGTTGACCTGCTGTGTGGAAAAAACGAGTTAGTACATTTCAAACATGAAAAAGGTCATTTTAAAATCAACATGAAAAACCAAAATACCAAAACTATAAAACCCAAAAAATGCTTACCATGGAAAGAAAACGAATCGTGCACCGCTCCCTCCTCACGCCCTGTGGTGCAACAGATTTCCCCTTCTCCTAAAATGTACTCAATGGGACCGTAATGTTGCAACCACACACAAGTTGACCTGCTGTGAGGAAAAAACGAGTTAGTACATTTCAAACATGAAAAAGGTCATTTTAAAATCAACATGAACAACCAAAATGCCAAAAGTATAAAACCCAAAAAATGCTTACCATGGAAAGAAAACGTATCGTGCACAGCCCCCTCCTCCCGCCCTGTGGTGCAACAGATGTCCCTTTCGCCAAAAATATACTCAATGGGACCGTAATGATGCAACCACACACAAGTTGACCTGCTGTGAGGAAAAAACGAGTTAGTACATTTCAAACATGAAAAAGTTCATTTTAAAATCAACATGAAAAACCAAAATACCAAAAGTATAAAACACAAAAATGCTTACCATGGAAAGAAAACGTATCGTGCACCGCTCCCTCCTCCCACCCTGTGGTGCAACAGATGTCCCCTTCTCCAAAAATGTACTCAATGGGACCGTAATGTTGCAACCACACACAAGTTGACCTGCTGTGAGGAAAAAACGAGTTAGTACATTTCAAACATCCAAAAGGTCATTTTAAAATCAACATGAAAAGCCAAAATACCAAAAGTATAAAACCCAAAAAATGCTTACCATGGAAAGAAAACGTATCGTGCACCGCTCCCTCCTCCCGCCCTGTGGTGCAAAGGATGTCCCCTTCGCCAAAAATGTACTCAATGGGACCGTAATGTTGCAACCACACACAAGTTGACCTGCTGTGAGGAAAAAACGAGTTAGTACATTTCAAACATGAAAAAGGTCATTTTAAAATCAACATGAAAAACCAAAATGCCAAAAGTATAAAACCCAAAAAATGCTTACCATGGAAATAAAACGTATCGTGCAACGCTCCCTCCTCCCGCCCTGTGGTGCAACAGATGTCCCCTTCTCCAAAAATGTACTCAATGGGACCGTAATGTTGCAACCACACACAAGTTGACCTGCTGTGAGGAAAAAACGAGTTAGTACATTTCAAACATGAAAAAGGTCATTTTAAAATCAACATGAAAAACCAAAATACCAAAATGTATAAAACCCAAAAAATGCTTACCATGGAAAGAAAACGTATCGTACACCGCTCCCTTGTACCGCCCCGTGGTGCAACAGATGTCCCCTTCTCCAAAAATGTACTCAATGGGACCGTAATGTTGCAACCACACACAAGTTGAACTGCTATGACGAAAAAACGAGTTAGTACATTTCAAACATGAATAAGGTCATTTTAAGATCAACATGAAAAACCAAAATGCCAAAAGTAGAAAACCCAAAAAATGCTTACCATGGAAAGAAAATGTATCGTGCACCGCTCCCTCCTCCCACCCTGTGGTGCAACAGATGTCCCCTTCTCCAAAAATGTACTCAATGGGACCGTAATGTTGCAACCACACACAAGTTGACCTGCTGTGAGGAAAAAACGAGTTAGTACATTTCAAACATCCAAAAGGTCATTTTAAAATCAACATGAAAAACCAAAATACCAAAAGTATAAAACCCAAAAAATGCTTACCATGGAAAGAAAACGTATCGTGCACCGCTCCCTCCTCCCGCCCTGTGGTGCAAAGGATGTCCCCTTCGCCAAAAATGTACTCAATGGGACCGTAATGTTGCAACCACACACAAGTTGACCTGCTGTGAGGAAAAAACGAGTTAGTACATTTCAAACATGAAAAAGGTCATTTTAAAATCAACATGAAAAACCAAAATGCCAAAAGTATAAAACAAAAAAAATGCTTACCATGAAAAGAAAACGTATCGTGCAACGCTCCCTCCTCCCGACCTGTGGTGCAACAGATGTCCCCTTCTCCAAAAATGTACTCAATGGGACCGTAATGTTGCAACCACACACAAGTTGACCTGCTGTGAGGAAAAAACGAGTTAGTACATTTCAAACATGAAAAAGGTCATTTAAAAATCAAAAATGCTTACCATGGAAAGAAAACGTATCGTGTACCGCTCCCTCCTCCCGGCCTGTGGTGCAACAGATGTCCCTTTCACCAAAAATGTACTCAATGGGACCGTAATGTTGCAACCACACACAAGTTGACCTGCTGTGAGGAAAAAACGAGTTAGTACATTTCAAACATGAAAAAGGTCATTTAAAAATCAAAAATGCTTACCATGGAAAGAAAACGTATCGTGTACCGCTCCCTCCTCCCGGCCTGTGGTGCAACAGATGTCCCCTTCTCCAAAAATGTACTCAATGGGACCGTAATGTTGCAACCACACACAAGTTGAACTGCTGTGACGAAAAAAATGAGTTAGTACATTTCAAACATGAAAAAGGTCATTTTAAAATCAACATGAAAAACCAAAATACCAAAAGTATAAAACACAAAAAATGCTTACCATGGAATGAAAACGTATCGTCCACCGCTCCGTCCTCCCGCCCTGTGGCGCAACAGATGTCCCCTTCTCCAAAAATGTACTCAATGGGACCGTAATGCTGCAACCACACACAAGTTGACCTGCTGTGAGGAAAAAACGAGTTAGTACATTTCAAACATGAAAAAGGTCATTTTAAAATCAACATGAAAAACCAAAATACCAAAAGTATAAAACCCAAAAAATGCTTACCATCGAAAGAAAACATATCGTGCACCGCTCCCTCCTCCCGCCCTGTAGTGCAACAGATGTCCCCTTCTCCAAAAATGTACTCAATGGGACCGTAATGTTGCAACCACACACAAGTTGACCTGCTGTGAGGAAAAAACGAGTTAGTACATTTCAAACATGTAAAAGGTCATTTTAAAATCAACATGAAAAACCAAAATACCAAAAGTATAAAACCCAAAAAATGCTTACCATGGAAAGAAAACGTATCATGCAACGCTCCCTCCTCCCGCCCTGTGGTGCAACAGATGTCCCCTTCTCCAAAAATGTACTCAATGGGACCGTAATGTTGCAACCACACACAAGTTGAACTGCTATGACGAAAAAACGAGTTAGTACATTTCAAACATGAAAAAGGTCATTTTAAAATCAACATGAAAAACCAAAATACCAAAAGTATAAAACCCAAAAAATGCTTACCATCGAAAGAAAACATATCGTGCACCGATCCCTCCTCCCGCCCTGTGGTGCAACAGATGTCCCCTTCTCCAAAAATGTACCCAATGGGACCGTAATGTTGCAACCACACACAAGTTGACCTGCTGTGAGGAAAAAACGAGTTAGTACATTTCAAACATGAAAAAGGTCATTTTAAAATCAACATGAAAAACCAAAATACCAAAGTATGAAACCCAAAAAATGCTTACCATGGAAAGAAAACGTATCGTGCACCGCTCCCTCCTCCCGCCCTGTGTAGCAACAGATGTCCCCTTCTCCAAAAATGTACTCAATGGGACCGTAATGTTGCAACCACACACAAGTTGACCTGCTGTGAGGAAAAAACGAGTTAGTACATTTCAAACATGAAAAAGGTCATTTAAAAATCAAAAATGCTTACCATGGAAAGAAAACGTATCGTGTACCGCTCCCTCCTCCCGGCCTGTGGTGCAACAGATGTCCCTTTCACCAAAAATGTACTCAATGGGACCGTAATGTTGCAACCACACACAAGTTGACCTGCTGTGAGGAAAAAACGAGTTAGTACATTTCAAACATGAAAAAGGTCATTTAAAAATCAAAAATGCTTACCATGGAAAGAAAACGTATCGTGTACCGCTCCCTCCTCCCGGCCTGTGGTGCAACAGATGTCCCCTTCTCCAAAAATGTACTCAATGGGACCGTAATGTTGCAACCACACATAAGTTGAACTGCTGTGACGAAAAAAATGAGTTAGTACATTTCAAACATGAAAAAGGTCATTTTAAAATCAACATGAAAAACCAAAATACCAAAAGTATAAAACACAAAAAATGCTTACCATGGAATGAAAACGTATCGTCCACCGCTCCGTCCTCCCGCCCTGTGGCGCAACAGATGTCCCCTTCTCCAAAAATGTACTCAATGGGACCGTAATGCTGCAACCACACACAAGTTGACCTGCTGTGAGGAAAAAACGAGTTAGTACATTTCAAACATGAAAAAGGTCATTTTAAAATCAACATGAAAAACCAAAATACCAAAAGTATGAAACCCAAAAAATGCTTACCATGGAAGGAAAACGTATCATGCACCGCTCCCTCCTGCCGCCCTGTGGTGCAACAGATGTCCCCTTCTCCAAAAATGTACTCAATGGGACCGTAATGTTGCAACCACACACAACTTGACCTGCTGTGAGGAAAAAACGAGTTAGTACATTTCAGACATGAAAAAGGTCGTTTTATAATCAACATGTAAAACCAAAATACCAAAAGTATAAAACGCAAAAAATGCTTACCATCGAAAGAAAACGTATCGTGCACCGCTCCCTCCTCACGCCCTGTGGTGCAACAGATGTCCCCTTCTCCAAAAATGTACTCAATGGGACCGTAGTGTTGCAACCACACACAAGTTGACCTGCTGTGAGGAAAAAACGAGTTAGTACATTTCAAACATGAAAAAGGTCATTTTAAAATCAACATGAAAAACCAAAATACCAAAACTATAAAACCCAAAAAATGCTTACCTTGGAAAGAAAACGAATCGTGCACCGCTCCCTCCTCACGCCCTGTGGTGCAACAGATTTCCCCTTCTCCAAAAATGTACTCAATGGGACCGTAATGTTGCAACCACACACAAGTTGACCTGCTGTGAGGAAAAAACGAGTTAGTACATTTCAAACATGAAAAAGGTCATTTTAAAATCAACATGAAAAACCAAATTACCAAAAGTATAAAACCCAAAAAATGCTTACCATGGAAAGAAAACGTATCGTGCACCGCTCCCTCCTCCCACCCTGTGGTGCAACAGATGTCCCCTTCTCCAAAAATGTACTCAATGGGACCGTAATGTTGCAACCACACACAGGTTGACCTGCTGTGAGGAAAAAACGAGTTAGTACATTTCAAACATGAATAAGGTCATTTTAAAATCAACATGAAAAGCCAAAATACCAAAAGTATAAAACCCAAAAAATGCTTACCATGGAAAGAAAACGTATCGTGCACCGCTCCCTTGTACCGCCCTGTGGTGCAAAGGATGTCCCCTTCGCCAAAAATGTACTCAATGGGACCGTAATGTTGCAACCACACACAAGTTGACCTGCTGTGAGGAAAAAACGAGTTAGTACATTTCAAACATGAAAAAGGTCATTTTAAAATCAACATGAAAAACCAAAATGCCAAAAGTATAAAACCCAAAAAATGCTTACCATGGAAAGAAAACGTATCGTGCAACGCTCCCTCCTCCCGCCCTGTGGTGCAACAGATGTCCCCTTCTCCAAAAATGTACTCAATGGGACCGTAATGTTGCAACCACACACAAGTTGACCTGCTGTGAGGAAAAAACGAGTTAGTACATTTCAAACATGAAAAAGGTCATTTTAAAATCAACATGAAAAACCAAAATACCAAAAGTATAAAACCCAAAAAATGCTTACCATGGAAAGAAAACGTATCGTGCACCGCTCCCTACTCACGCCCTGTGGTGCAACAGATGTCCCCTTCTCCAAAAATGTACTCAATGGGACCGTAATGTTGCAACCACACACGAGTTGACCTGATGTGAGGAAAAAACGAGTTAGTACATTTCAAACATGAAAAAGTTCATTTTAAAATCAACATGAAAAACCAAAATACTAAAAGTATAAAACCCAAAAAATGCTTACCATCGAAAGAAAACATATTGTGCACCGATCCCTCCTCCCACCCTGTGGTGCAACAGACGTCCCCTTCTCCAAAACTGTACCCAATGGGACCGTAATGTTGCAACCACACACAAGTTGACCTGCTGTGAGGAAAAAACGAGTTAGTACATTTCAAACATGAAAAAGGTCATTTTAAAATCAACATGAAAAACCAAAATACCAAAGTATGAAACCCAAAAAATGCTTACCATGGAAAGAAAACGTATCGTGCACCGCTCCCTCCTCCCGCCCTGTGGTGCAACAGATGTCCCTTTCGCCAAAAATGTACTCAATGGGACCGTAATGTTGCAACCACACACAAGTTCACCTGCTGTGAGGAAAAAACGAGTTAGTACATTTCAAACATGAAAAAGGTCATTTAAAAATCAAAAATGCTTACCATGGAAAGAAAACGTATCGTGTACCGCTCCCTCCTCCCGGCCTGTGGTGCAACAGATGTCCCTTTCACCAAAAATGTACTCAATGGGACCGTAATGTTGCAACCACACACAAGTTGACCTGCTGTGAGGAAAAAACGAGTTAGTACATTTCAAACATGAAAAAGGTCATTTTAAAATCAACATGAAAAACCAAAATACCAAAAGTATAAAACCCAAAAAATGCTTACCATGGAAAGAAAACGTATCGTGCACCGCTCCCTCCTCCCGCCCTGTGGTGGAAAGTATGTCCCCTTCGCCAAAAATGTACTCAATGGGACCGTAATGTTGCAACCACACACAAGTTGTCCTGCTGTGAGGAAAAAACGAGTTAGTACATTTCAAACATGAAAAAGGTAATTTTAAAATCAACATGAAAAACCAAAATGCCACAAGTATAAAACCCAAAAAATGCTTACCATGGAAAGAAAACGTATCGTGCACCGCTCCCTCCTCCCGCCCTGTGGTGCAACAGATGACCCCTTCTCCAAAAATGTACTCAATGGGACCGTAATGTTGCAACCACACACAAGTTGACCTGCTGTGAGGAAAAAACGAGTTAGTACATTTCAAACATGAAAAATGTCATTTTAAAATCAACATGAAAAACCAAAATACCAAAAGTATAAAACCCAAAAAATGCTTACCATGGAAAAAAACGTATCGTGCACCGCTCCCTCCTACCGCCCCGTGGTGCAACAGATGTCCCCTTCTCCAAAAATGTACTCAATGGGACCGTAATGTTGCAACCACACACAAGTTGAACTGCTGTGACGAAAAAAACGAGTTAGTACATTTCAAACATGGAAAAGGTCATTTTAAAATCAACATGAAAAACCAAAATACCAAAAGTATAAAACACAAAAAATGCTTACCATGGAATGAAAACGTATCGTCCACCGCTCCGTCCTCCCGCCCTGTGGCGCAACAGATGTCCCCTTCTCCAAAAATGTACTCAATGGGACCGTAATGCTGCAACCACACACAAGTTGACCTGCTGTGAGGAAAAAACGAGTTAGTACATTTCAAACATGAAAAAGGTCATTTTAAAATCAACATGAAAAACCAAAATACCAAAAGTATAAAACACAAAAAATGCTTACCATCGAAAGAAAACATATCGTGCACCGCTCCCTCCTCCCGCCCTGTGGTGCAACAGATGTCCCCTTCTCCAAAAATGTACTCAATGGGACCGTAATGTTGCAACCACACACAAGTTGACCTGCTGTGAGGAAAAAACGAGTTAGTACATTTCAAACATGTAAAAGGTCATTTTAAAATCAACATGAAAAACCAAAATACCAAAAGTATAAAACCCAAAAAATGCTTACCATGGAAAGAAAACGTATCGTGCAACGCTCCCTCCTCCCGCCCTGTGGTGCAACAGATGTCCCCTTCTCCAAAAATGTACTCAATGGGACCGTAATGTTGCAACCACACACAAGTTGAACTGCTATGACGAAAAAACGAGTTAGTACATTTCAAACATGAAAAAGGTCATTTTAAAATCAACATGAAAAACCAAAATACCAAAAGTATAAAACCCAAAAAATGCTTACCATCGAAAGAAAACATATCGTGCACCGATCCCTCCTCCCGCCCTGTGGTGCAACAGATGTCCCCTTCTCCAAAAATGTACCCAATGGGACCGTAATGTTGCAACCACACACAAGTTGACCTGCTGTGAGGAAAAAACGAGTTAGTACATTTCAAACATGAAAAAGGTCATTTTAAAATCAACATGAAAAACCAAAATACCAAAGTATGAAACCCAAAAAATGCTTACCATGGAAAGAAAACGTATCGTGCACCGCTCCCTCCTCCCGCCCTGTGGTGCAACAGATGTCCCCTTCTCCAAAAATGTACTCAATGGGACCGTAATGTTGCAACCACACACAAGTTGACCTGCTGTGAGGAAAAAACGAGTTAGTACATTTCAAACATGAAAAAGGTCATTTAAAAATCAAAAATGCTTACCATGGAAAGAAAACGTATCGTGTACCGCTCCCTCCTCCCGGCCTGTGGTGCAACAGATGTCCCTTTCACCAAAAATGTACTCAATGGGACCGTAATGTTGCAACCACACACAAGTTGACCTGCTGTGAGGAAAAAACGAGTTAGTACATTTCAAACATGAAAAAGGTCGTTTTAAAATCAACATGTAAAACCAAAATACCAAAAGTATAAAACGCAAAAAATGCTTACCATCGAAAGAAAACGTATCGTGCACCGCTCCCTCCTCACGCCCTGTGGTGCAACAGATGTCCCCTTCTCCAAAAATGTACTCAATGGGACCGTAATGTTGCAACCACACACAAGTTGACCTGCTGTGAGGAAAAAACGAGTTAGTACATTTCAAACATGAAAAAGGTCATTTTAAAATCAACATGAAAAACCAAAATACCAAAACTATAAAACCCAAAAAATGCTTACCATGGAAAGAAAACGAATCGTGCACCGCTCCCTCCTCACGCCCTGTGGTGCAACAGATTTCCCCTTCTCCAAAAATGTACTCAATGGGACCGTAATGTTGCAACCACACACAAGTTGACCTGCTGTGAGGAAAAAACGAGTTAGTACATTTCAAACATGAAAAAGGTCATTTTAAAATCAACATGAAAAACCAAATTACCAAAAGTATAAAACCCAAAAAATGCTTACCATGGAAAGAAAACGTATCGTGCACCGCTCCCTCCTCCCACCCTGTGGTGCAACAGATGTCCCCTTCTCCAAAAATGTACTCAATGGGACCGTAATGTTGCAACCACACACAGGTTGACCTGCTGTGAGGAAAAAACGAGTTAGTACATTTCAAACATCCAAAAGGTCATTTTAAAATCAACATGAAAAGCCAAAATACCAAAAGTATAAAACCCAAAAAATGCTTACCATGGAAAGAAAACGTATCGTGCACCGCTCCCTTGTACCGCCCTGTGGTGCAAAATATGTCCCCTTCGCCAAAAATGTACTCAATGGGACCGTAATGTTGCAACCACACACAAGTTGACCTGCTGTGAGGAAAAAACGAGTTAGTACATTTCAAACATGAAAAAGGTCATTTTAAAATCAACATGAAAAACCAAAATGCCAAAAGTATAAAACCCAAAAAATGCTTACCATGGAAAGAAAACGTATCGTGCAACGCTCCCTCCTCCCGCCCTGTGGTGCAACAGATGTCCCTTTCGCCAAAAATGTACTCAATGGGACCGTAATGTTGCAACCACACACAAGTTGACCTGCTGTGAGGAAAAAACGAGTTAGTACATTTCAAACATGAAAAAGGTCATTTTAAAATCAACATGAAAAACCAAAATACCAAAAGTATAAAACCCAAAAAATGCTTACCATGGAAAGAAAACGTATCGTGCACCGCTCCCTTGTACCGCCCCGTGGTGCAACAGATGTCCCCTTCTCCAAAAATGTACTCAATGGGACCGTAATGTTGCAACCACACACAAGTTGAACTGCTATGACGAAAAAACGAGTTAGTACATTTCAAACATGAAAAAGGTCATTTTAAAATCAACATGAAAAACCAAAATACCAAAAGTATAAAACCCAAAAAATGCTTACCATCGAAAGAAAACATATTGTGCACCGATCCCTCCTCCCACCCTGTGGTGCAACAGACGTCCCCTTCTCCAAAACTGTACCCAATGGGACCGTAATGTTGCAACCACACACAAGTTGACCTGCTGTGAGGAAAAAACGAGTTAGTACATTTCAAACATGAAAAAGGTCATTTTAAAATCAACATGAAAAACCAAAATACCAAAGTATGAAACCCAAAAAATGCTTACCATGGAAAGAAAACGTATCGTGCACCGCTCCCTCCTCCCGCCCTGTGGTGCAACAGATGTCCCTTTCGCCAAAAATGTACTCAATGGGACCGTAATGTTGCAACCACACACAAGTTCACCTGCTGTGAGGAAAAAACGAGTTAGTACATTTCAAACATGAAAAAGGTCATTTAAAAATCAAAAATGCTTACCATGGAAAGAAAACGTATCGTGTACCGCTCCCTCCTCCCGGCCTGTGGTGCAACAGATGTCCCTTTCACCAAAAATGTACTCAATGGGACCGTAATGTTGCAACCACACACAAGTTGACCTGCTGTGAGGAAAAAACGAGTTAGTACATTTCAAACATGAAAAAGGTCATTTTAAAATCAACATGAAAAACCAAAATACCAAAAGTATAAAACCCAAAAAATGCTTACCATGGAAAGAAAACGTATCGTGCACCGCTCCCTCCTCCCGCCCTGTGGTGGAAAGTATGTCCCCTTCGCCAAAAATGTACTCAATGGGACCGTAATGTTGCAACCACACACAAGTTGTCCTGCTGTGAGGAAAAAACGAGTTAGTACATTTCAAACATGAAAAAGGTAATTTTAAAATCAACATGAAAAACCAAAATGCCACAAGTATAAAACCCAAAAAATGCTTACCATGGAAAGAAATTGTATCGTGCACCGCTCCCTCCTCCCGCCCTGTGGTGCAACAGATGACCCCTTCTCCAAAAATGTACTCAATGGGACCGTAATGTTGCAACCACACACAAGTTGACCTGCTGTGAGGAAAAAACGAGTTAGTACATTTCAAACATGAAAAAGGTCATTTTAAAATCAACATGAAAAACCAAAATACCAAAAGTATAAAACCCAAAAAATGCTTACCATGGAAAAAAACGTATCGTGCACCGCTCCCTCCTACCGCCCCGTGGTGCAACAGATGTCCCCTTCTCCAAAAATGTACTCAATGGGACCGTAATGTTGCAACCACACACAAGTTGAACTGCTGTGACGAAAAAAACGAGTTAGTACATTTCAAACATGAAAAAGGTCATTTTAAAATCAACATGAAAAACCAAAATACCAAAAGTATAAAACACAAAAAATGCTTACCATGGAATGAAAACGTATCGTCCACCGCTCCGTCCTCCCGCCCTGTGGCGCAACAGATGTCCCCTTCTCCAAAAATGTACTCAATGGGACCGTAATGCTGCAACCACACACAAGTTGACCTGCTGTGAGGAAAAAACGAGTTAGTACATTTCAAACATGAAAAAGGTCATTTTAAAATCAACATGAAAAACCAAAATACCAAAAGTATGAAACCCAAAAAATGCTTACCATGGAAGGAAAACGTATCATGCACCGCTCCCTCCTGCCGCCCTGTGGTGCAACAGATGTCCCCTTCTCCAAAAATGTACTCAATGGGACCGTAATGTTGCAACCACACACAAGTTGACCTGCTGTGAGGAAAAAACGAGTTAGTACATTTCAAACATGAAAAAGGTCGTTTTAAAATCAACATGTAAAACCAAAATACCAAAAGTATAAAACCCAAAAAATGCTTACCATCGAAAGAAAACGTATCGTGCACCGCTCCCTCCTCACGCCCTGTGGTGCAACAGATGTCCCCTTCTCCAAAAATGTACTCAATGGGACCGTAATGTTGCAACCACACACAAGTTGACCTGCTGTGAGGAAAAAACGAGTTAGTACATTTCAAACATGAAAAAGGTCATTTTAAAATCAACATGAAAAACCAAAATACCAAAACTATAAAACCCAAAAAATGCTTACCATGGAAAGAAAACGAATCGTGCACCGCTCCCTCCTCACGCCCTGTGGTGCAACAGATTTCCCCTTCTCCAAAAATGTACTCAATGGGACCGTAATGTTGCAACCACACACAAGTTGACCTGCTGTGAGGAAAAAACGAGTTAGTACATTTCAAACATGAAAAAGGTCATTTTAAAATCAACATGAAAAACCAAAATACCAAAAGTATAAAACTTAAAAAAATGCTTACCATGGAAAGAAAACGTATCGTGCACAGCCCCCTCCTCCCGCCCTGTGGTGCAACAGATGTCCCTTTCGCCAAAAATATACTCAATGGGACCGTAATGATGCAACCACACACAAGTTGACCTGCTGTGAGGAAAAAACGAGTTAGTACATTTCAAACATGAATAAGTTCATTTTAAAATCAACATGAAAAACCAAAATACTAAAAGTATAAAACCCAAAAATGCTTACCATGGAAAGAAAACGTATCGTGCACCGCTCCCTCCTCCCACCCTGTGGTGCAACAGATGTCCCCTTCTCCAAAAATGTACTCAATGGGACCGTAATGTTGCAACCACACACAAGTTGACCTGCTGTGAGGAAAAAACGAGTTAGTACATTTCAAACATCCAAAAGGTCATTTTAAAATCAACATGAAAAGCCAAAATACCAAAAGTATAAAACCCAAAAAATGCTTACCATGGAAAGAAAACGTATCGTGCACCGCTCCCTCCTCCCGCCCTGTGGTGGAAAGGATGTCCCCTTCGCCAAAAATGTACTCAATGGGACCGTAATGTTGCAACCACACACAAGTTGACCCGCTGTGAGGAAAAAACGAGTTAGTACATTTCAAAAATGAAAAAGGTCATTTTAAAATCAACATGAAAAACCAAAATGCCAAAAGTATAAAACCCAAAAAATGCTTACCATGGAAAGAACACGTATCATGCAACGCTCCCTCCTCCCGCCCTGTGGTGCAACAGCTGTCCCCTTCTCCAAAAATGTGCTCAATGGGACCGTAATGTTGCAACCACACACAAGTTGACCTGCTGTGAGGAAAAAACGAGTTAGTACATTTCAAACATGAAAAAGGTCATTTTAAAATCAAAAATGCTTACCATGGAAAGAAAACGTATCATGTACCGCTCCCTCCTCCCGCCCTGTGGTGCAACAGATGTCCCTTTCGATAAAAATGTACTCAATGGGACCGTAATGTTGCAACCACACACAAGTTGACCTGCTGTGAGGAAAAAACGAGTTAGTACATTTCAAACATGAAAAAGGTCATTTTAAAATCAACATGAAAAACCAAAATACCAAAAGTATAAAACCCATAAAATGCTTACCATGGAAAGAAAACGTATCGTGCACGCTCCCTCCTCCCGCCCTGTGGTGCAACAGATGTCCCTTTCGCCAAAATGTACTCAACGGGACCGTAATGTTGCAACCACACACAAGTTGACCAGCTGTGAGGAAAAAACGAGTTACTACATTTCAAACATGAAAAATGTCATTTTAAAATCAAAAATGCTTACCATGGAAAGAAAACGTATCATGTACTGCTCCCTCCTCCCGGCCTGTGGTGCAACAGATGTCCCTTTCACCAAAAATGTACTCAATGGGACCGTAATGTTGCAACCACACACAAGTTGACCTGCTGTGAGGAAAAAACGAGTTAGTACATTTCAAACATGAAAAAGTTCATTTTAAAATCAACATGAAAAACCAAAATACCAAAAGTATAAAACCCATAAAATGCTTACCATGGAAAGAAAACGTATCGTGCACCGCTCCCTCCTCCCACCCTGTGGTGCAACAGATGTCCCCTTCTCCAAAAATGTGCTCAATGGGACCGTAATGTTGCAACCACACACAAGTTGACCTGCTGTGAGGAAAAAACGAGTTAGTACATTTCAAACATGAAAAAGGTCATTTTAAAATCAAAAATGCTTACCATGGAAAGAAAACGTATCATGTACCGCTCCCTCCTCCCGCCCTGTGGTGCAACAGATGTCCCTTTCGATAAAAATGTACTCAATGGGACCGTAATGTTGCAACCACACACAAGTTGACCTGCTGTGAGGAAAAAACGAGTTACTACATTTCAAACATGAAAAAGGTCATTTTAAAATCAACATGAAAAACCAAAATACCAAAAGTATAAAACCCATAAAATGCTTACCATGGAAAGAAAACGTATCGTGCACGCTCCCTCCTCCCGCCCTGTGGTGCAACAGATGTCCCTTTCGCCAAAATGTACTCAACGGGACCGTAATGTTGCAACCACACACAAGTTGACCAGCTGTGAGGAAAAAACGAGTTACTACATTTCAAACATGAAAAATGTCATTTTAAAATCAAAAATGCTTACCATGGAAAGAAAACGTATCATGTACTGCTCCCTCCTCCCGGCCTGTGGTGCAACAGATGTCCCTTTCACCAAAAATGTACTCAATGGGACCGTAATGTTGCAACCACACACAAGTTGACCTGCTGTGAGGAAAAAACGAGTTAGTACATTTCAAAAATGAAAAAGTTCATTTTAAAATCAACATGAAAAAACCAAAATACCAAAAGTATAAAACCCAAAAAATGCTTGCCATGGAAAGAAAACGTATCGTGCACCACTCCCTCCTCCCACCCTGTGGTGCAACAGATGTCCCCTTCTCAAAAAATTTACTCAATGGGACCGTAATGTTGCAACCACACACAAGTTGACCTGCTGTGAGGAAAAAACGAGTTAGTACATTTCAAACATCCAAAAGGTCATTTTAAAATCAACATGAAAAACCAAAATACAAAAAGATTAAAACCAGTAAAATGCTTACCGTGGAAAGAAAACGTATCATGCACCGCTCCCTCCTCCCGCCCTGTGGTGCAAAGGATGTCCCCTTAGTCAAAAATGTACTCAATGGGACCGTAATGTTGCAACCACACACAAATTGACCTGCTGTGACGAAAAAACGAGTTAGTACATTTCAAACATGAAAAAGGTCATTTTAAAATCAACATGAAAAACCAAAATACCAAAAGTATAAAACCCAAAAAATGCTTACCATTGAAAGAAAACATACCGTGCACCGCTCCCTCCTCCCGCCCTGTGGTGCAACAGATGTCCCCTTCTCCAAAAATGTACTCAATGGGACCGTAATGTTGCAACCACACACAAGTTGACCTGCTGTGAGGAAAAAACAAGTTAGTACATTTCAAACATGAAAAAGGTCATTTTAAAATCAACATGAAAAACCAAAATAGCAAAACTATAAAACCCAAAAAATGCTTACCATGGAAAGAAAACGTATCGTGCACCGCTCCCTCCTCACGCCCTGTGGTGCAAAGGATGTCCCCTTCTCCAAAAATGTACTCAATGGGACAGTAATGTTGCAACCACACACAAGTTGACCTGGTGTGAGGAAGAAACGAGTTAGTACATTTCAAACATGAAAAAGGTCATTTTAAAATCAACATGAAAAATCAAAATACTAAAAGTATAAAACCCAAAAAATGCTTACCATCGAAAGAAAACGTATCGTGCACCGCTCCCTCCTCCCACCCTGTGGTGCAACAGATTTCCCCTTCTCCAAAAATGTACTCAATGGGACCGTAATGTTGCAACCACACACAAGTTGACCTGCTGTGAGGAAAAAACGAGTTAGTACATTTCAAACATGAAAAAGGTCATTTAAAAATCAAAAATGCTTACCATGGAAAGAAAACGTATCGTGCACCGCTCCCTCCTCCCGGCCTGTGGAGCAACAGATGTCCCTTACGCCAAAAATGTACTCAATGGGACCGTAATGTTGCAACAACACACAAGTTGACCTGCTGTGAGGAAAAAACGAGTTAGTACATTTCAAACATGAAAAAGTTCATTTTAAAATCAACATGAAAAACCAAAATACCAAAACTATAAAACCAAAAAAATGCTTACCATGGAAAGAAAACGTATCGTGCACCGCTCCCTCCTCCCACCCTGTGGTGCAACAGATGTACCCTTCTCCAAAAATGTACTCAATGGGACCGTAATGTTGCAACCACACACAAGTTGACCTGCTGTGAGGAAAAAACGAGTTAGTACATTTCAAACATCCAAAAGGTCATTTTAAAATCAACATGAAAAACCAAAATACCAAAAGTATAAAACCCAAAAAATGCTTACCATCGAAAGAAAACGTATCGTGCACCGCTCCCTCCTCCCGCCCTGTGGTGCATCAGATTTCCCCTTCTCCAAAAATGTACTCAATGGGACCGTAATGTTGCAACCACACACAAGTTGACCTGCTGTGAGGAAAAAACGAGTTAGTACATTTCAAACATGAAAAAGTTCATTTTAAAATCAACATGAAAAACCAAAATACCAAAAGTATAAAACCCAAAAAATGCTTACCATGGAAAGAAAACGTATCGTGCACAGCTCCCTCCTCCCGCCCTGTGGTGCAACATATGTCCCTTTCGCCAAAAATGAACTCAATGGGACCATAATGTTGCAACCACACACAAGTTGTCCTGCTGTGAGGAAAAAACGAGTTAGTACATTTCAAACATGAAAAAGGTCATTTAAAAATCAAAAATGCTTACCATGGAAAGAAAACGTATCGTGCACCGCTCCCTCCTCCCGGCCTGTGGAGCATCAGATGTCCCTTACGCCAAAAATGTACTCAATGGGACCGTAATGTTGCAACCACACACAAGTTGACCTGCTGTGAGGAAAAAACGAGTTAGTACATTTCAAACATGAAAAAGTTCATTTTAAAATCAACATGAAAAACCAAAATACCAAAACTATAAAACCCAAAAAATGCTTACCATGGAAAGAAAACGTATCGTGCACCGCTCCCTCCTCCCACCCTGTGGTGCAACAGATGTCCCCTTCTCCAAAAATGTACTCAATGGGACCATAATGTTGCAACCACACACAAGTTGACCTGCTGTGAGGAAAAAACGAGTTAGTACATTTCAAACATCCAAAAGGTCATTTTAAAATCAACATGAAAAACCAAAATACCAAAAGTATAAAACCCAAAAAATGCTTACCATGGAAAGAAAACGTATCGAGCACCGCTCCCTCCTCCCGATCTGTGGTGCAAAGGATGTCCCCTTCGCCAAAAATGTACTCAATGGGACCGTAATGTTGCAACCACACACAAGTTGACCTGCTGTGAGGAAAAAACGAGTTAGTACATTTCAAACATGCAAAAGTTCATTTTAAAATCAACATGAAAAACCAAAATGCCAAAAGTATAAAACCCAAAAAATGCTTACCATGGAAAGGAAACGTATCGTGCACCGCTCCCTCCTCAAGCCCTGTGGTGCAACAGATGTCCCCTTCTCCAAAAATGTACTCAATGGGACCGTAATGTTGCAACCACACACAAGTTGACCTGCTGTGAGGAAAAAACGAGTTAGTACATTTCAAACATGAAAAAGTTCATTTTAAAATCAACATGAAAAACCAAAATGCCAAAAGTATAAAACCCAAAAAATGCTTACCATGGAAAGAAAACGTATCGTGCACCGCTCCCTCCTCCCACCCTGTGGTGCAACAGATGTCCCCTTCTCCAAAAATGTACTCAATGGGACCGTAATGTTGCAACCACACACAAGTTGACCTGCTGTGAGGAAAAAACGAGTTACTACATTTCAAACATCCAAAAGGTCATTTTAAAATCAACATGAAAAACCAAAATACCAAAACTATAAAACCCAAAAAATGATTACCATGGAAAGAAAACGTATCGTGCACCGCTCCCTCCTCCCGCCCTGTGGTGCAAAGGATGTCCCCTTCGCCAAAAATGTACTCAATGGGACCGTAATGTTGCAACCACACACAAGTTGACCTGCTGTGAGAAAAAAACGAGTTAGTACATTTCAAACATGAAAAAGGTCATTTTAAAATCAACATGAAAAACCAAAATACCAAAAGTATAAAACCCAAAAGATGCTTACCATCGAAAGAAAACGTATCGTGCACCGCTCCCTCCTCCCGCCCTGTGGTGCAACAGATTTCCCCTTCTCCAAAAATGTACTCAATGGGACCGTAATGTTGCAACCACACACAAGTTGACCTGCTGTGAGGAAAAAACGAGTTAGTACATTTCAAACATGAAAAAGGTCATTATAAAATCAACATGAAAAACCAAAATACCAAAAGTATAAAACCCAAAAAATGCTTACCATGGAGAGAAAACGTATCGTGCACAGCTCCCTCCTCCCGCCCTGTGGTGCAAAGGATGTCCCCTTCGCCAAAAATGTACTCAATGGGACCGTAATGTTGCAACCACACACAAGTTGACCTGCTGTGAGGAAAAAACGAGTTAGTACATTTCAAACATGAAAAAGTTCATTTTAAAACCAACATGAAAAACCAAAATGCCAAAAGTATAAAACCCAAAAAATGCTTACCATGGAAAGAAAACGTATCGTGCACCACTCCCTCCTCCCACCCTGTGGTGCAACAGATGTCCCCTTCTCAAAAAATTTACTCAATGGGACCGTAATGTTGCAACCACACACAAGTTGACCTGCTGTGAGGAAAAAACGAGTTAGTACATTTCAAACATCCAAAAGGTCATTTTAAAATAACATGAAAAACCAAAATACAAAAAGATTAAAACCAGTAAAATGCTTACCGTGGAAAGAAAACGTATCATGCACCGCTCCCTCCTCCCGCCCTGTGGTGCAAAGGATGTCCCCTTAGTCAAAAATGTACTCAATGGGACCGTAATGTTGCAACCACACACAAATTGACCTGCTGTGACGAAAAAACGAGTTAGTACATTTCAAACATGAAAAAGGTCATTTTAAAATCAACATGAAAAACCAAAATACCAAAAGTATAAAACCCAAAAAATGCTTACCATTGAAAGAAAACATACCGTGCACCGCTCCCTCCTCCCGCCCTGTGGTGCAACAGATGTCCCCTTCTCCAAAAATGTACTCAATGGGACCGTAATGTTGCAACCACACACAAGTTGACCTGCTGTGAGGAAAAAACAAGTTAGTACATTTCAAACATGAAAAAGGTCATTTTAAAATCAACATGAAAAACCAAAATAGCAAAACTATAAAACCCAAAAAATGCTTACCATGGAAAGAAAACGTATCGTGCACCGCTCCCTCCTCACGCCCTGTGGTGCAACAGATGTCCCCTTCTCCAAAAATGTACTCAATGGGACAGTAATGTTGCAACCACACACAAGTTGACCTGGTGTGAGGAAGAAACGAGTTAGTACATTTCAAACATGAAAAAGGTCATTTTAAAATCAACATGAAAAATCAAAATACTAAAAGTATAAAACCCAAAAAATGCTTACCATCGAAAGAAAACGTATCGTGCACCGCTCCCTCCTCCCACCCTGTGGTGCAACAGATTTCCCCTTCTCCAAAAATGTACTCAATGGGACCGTAATGTTGCAACAACACACAAGTTGACCTGCTGTGAGGAAAAAACGAGTTAGTTCATTTCAAACATGAAAAAGGTCATTTAAAAATCAAAAATGCTTACCATGGAAAGAAAACGTATCGTGCACCGCTCCCTCCTCCCGGCCTGTGGAGCAACAGATGTCCCTTACGCCAAAAATGTACTCAATGGGACCGTAATGTTGCAACAACACACAAGTTGACCTGCTGTGAGGAAAAAACGAGTTAGTACATTTCAAACATGAAAAAGTTCATTTTAAAATCAACATGAAAAACCAAAATACCAAAACTATAAAACCAAAAAAATGCTTACCATGGAAAGAAAACGTATCGTGCACCGCTCCCTCCTCCCACCCTGTGGTGCAACAGATGTACCCTTCTCCAAAAATGTACTCAATGGGACCGTAATGTTGCAACCACACACAAGTTGACCTGCTGTGAGGAAAAAACGAGTTAGTACATTTCAAACATCCAAAAGGTCATTTTAAAATCAACATGAAAAACCAAAATACCAAAAGTATAAAACCCAAAAAATGCTTACCATCGAAAGAAAACGTATCGTGACCCCTCCCTCCTCCCGCCCTGTGGTGCAACAGATTTCCCCTTCTCCAAAAATGTACTCAATGGGACCGTAATGTTGCAACCACACACAAGTTGACCTGCTGTGAGGAAAAAACGAGTTAGTACATTTCAAACATGAAAAAGGTCATTTTAAAATCAACATGAAAAACCAAAATACCAAAAGTATAAAACCCAAAAAATGCTTACCATGGAAAGAAAACGTATCGTGCACAGCTCCCTCCTCCCGCCCTGTGGTGCAACATATGTCCCTTTCGCCAAAAATGAACTCAATGGGACCATAATGTTGCAACCACACACAAGTTGTCCTGCTGTGAGGAAAAAACGAGTTAGTACATTTCAAACATGAAAAAGGTCATTTAAAAATCAAAAATGCTTACCATGGAAAGAAAACGTATCGTGCACCGCTCCCTCCTCCCGGCCTGTGGAGCATCAGATGTCCCTTACGCCAAAAATGTACTCAATGGGACCGTAATGTTGCAACCACACACAAGTTGACCTGCTGTGAGGAAAAAACGAGTTAGTACATTTCAAACATGAAAAAGTTCATTTTAAAATCAACATGAAAAACCAAAATACCAAAACTATAAAACCCAAAAAATGCTTACCATGGAAAGAAAACGTATCGTGCACCGCTCCCTCCTCCCACCCTGTGGTGCAACAGATGTCCCCTTCTCCAAAAATGTACTCAATGGGACCATAATGTTGCAACCACAGACAAGTTGACCTGCTGTGAGGAAAAAACGAGTTAGTACATTTCATACATCCAAAAGGTCATTTTAAAATCAACATGAAAAACCAAAATACCAAAAGTATAAAACCCAAAAAATGCTTACCATGGAAAGAAAACGTATCGTGCACCGCTCCCTCCTCCCGATCTGTGGTGCAAAGGATGTCCCCTTCGCCAAAAATGTACTCAATGGGACCGTAATGTTGCAACCACACACAAGTTGACCTGCTGTGAGGAAAAAACGAGTTAGTACATTTCAAACATGCAAAAGTTCATTTTAAAATCAACATGAAAAACCAAAATGCCAAAAGTATAAAACCCAAAAAATGCTTACCATGGAAAGAAAACGTATCGTGCACCGCTCCCTCCTCAAGCCCTGTGGTGCAACAGATGTCCCCTTCACCAAAAATGTACTCAATGGGACCGTAATGTTGCAACCACACACAAGTTGACCTGCTGTGAGGAAAAAACGAGTTAGTACATTTCAAACATGAAAAAGTTCATTTTAAAATCAACATGAAAAACCATAATGCCAAAAGTATAAAACCCAAAAAATGCTTACCATGGAAAGAAAACGTATCGTGCACCGCTCCCTCCTCCCACCCTGTGGTGCAACAGATGTCCCCTTCTCCAAAAATGTACTCAATGGGACCGTAATGTTGCAACCACACACAAGTTGACCTGCTGTGAGGAAAAAGCGAGTTACTACATTTCAAACATCCAAAAGGTCATTTTAAAATCAACATGAAAAACCAAAATACCAAAACTATAAAACCCAAAAAATGATTACCATGGAAAGAAAACGTATCGTGCACCGCTCCCTCCTCCCGCCCTGTGGTGCAAAGGATGTCCCCTTCGCCAAAAATGTACTCAATGGGACCGTAATGTTGCAACCACACACAAGTTGAACTGCTGTGAGAAAAAAACGAGTTAGTACATTTCAAACATGAAAAAGGTCATTTTAAAATCAACATGAAAAACCAAAATACCAAAAGTATAAAACCCAAAAAATGCTTACCATCGAAAGAAAACGTATCGTGCACCGCTCGCTCCTCCCGCCCTGTGGTGCAACAGATTTCCCCTTCTCCAAAAATGTACTCAATGGGACCGTAATGTTGCAACCACACACAAGTTGACCTGCTGTGAGGAAAAAACGAGTTAGTACATTTCAAACATGAAAAAGGTCATTATAAAATCAACATGAAAAACCAAAATACCAAAAGTATAAAACCCAAAAAATGCTTACCATGGAAAGAAAACGTATCGTGCACAGCTCCCTCCTCCCGCCCTGTGGTGCAAAGGATGTCCCCTTCGCCAAAAATGTACTCAATGGGACCGTAATGTTGCAACCACACACAAGTTGACCTGCTGTGAGGAAAAAACGAGTTAGTACATTTCAAACATGAAAAAGTTCATTTTAAAACCAACATGAAAAACCAAAATGCCAAAAGTATAAAACCCAAAAAATGCTTACCATGGAAAGAAAACGTATCGTGCACCGCTCCCTCCTCAAGCCCTGTGGTGCAACAGATGTCCGCTTCTCCAAAAATGTACTCAATGGGACCGTAATGTTGCAACCACACACAAGTTGACCTGCTGTGAGGAAAAAACGAGTTAGTACATTTCAATAATGAAAAAGTTCATTTTAAAATCAACATGAAAAACCAAAATGCCAAAAGTATAAAACCCAAAATATGCTTACCATCGAAAGAAAACGTATCGTGCACCGCTCCCTCCTCCCACCCTGTGGTGCAACTGATGTCCCCTTCTCCAAAAATGTACTCAATGGGACCGTAATGTTGCAACCACACACAAGTTGACCTGCTGTGAGGAAAAAACGAGTTAGTACATTTCAAACATCCAAAAGGTCATTTTAAAATCAACATGAAAAACCAAAATACCAAAAGTATAAAACCCATAAAATGCTTACCATGGAAAGAAAACGTATCGTGCACCGCTCCCTCCTCCCGCCCTGTGGTGCAAAGGATGTCCCCTTCGCCAAAAATGTACTCAATGGGACCGTAATGTTGCAACCACGCACAAGTTGACCTGCTGTGAGAAAAAAAACGAGTTAGTACATTTCAAACATTAAAAAAGTTGTTTCAAAATCAACATGAAAAACCAAAATACCAAAAGTATAAAACCCAAAAAATGCTTACCATGGAAAGAAAACGTATCGTGCACCGCTCCCTCCTACCGCCCCGTGGTGCAACAGATGTCCCCTTCTCCAAAAATGTACTCAATGGGACCGTAATGTTGCAACCACACACAAGTTGAACTGCTATGACGAAAAAACGAGTTAGTACATTTCAAACATGAAAAAGGTCATTTTAAAATCAACATGAAAAACCAAAATACCAAAAGTATAAAACCCAAAAAATGCTTACCATGGAAAGAAAACGTATCGTGCACCGCTCCCTCCTCCCGCCCTGTGGTGCAACAGATGTCCCCTTCTCCAAAAATGTACTCAATGGGACCGTAATGTTGCAACCACACACAAGTTGACCTGCTGTGAGGAAAAAACGAGTTAGTACGTTTCAAACATCCAAAAGGTCATTTTAAAATCAACATGAAAAACCAAAATACCAAAAGTATAAAACCCAAAAAATGCTTACCATGGAAAGAAAACGTATCGTGCACCGCTCCCTCCTCCCGCCCTGTGGTGCAGCAGATGTCCCCTTCTCCAAAAATGTACTCAATGGGACCGTAATGTTGCAACCACACACAAATTTTCCTGCTGTGAGGAAAAAAACGAGTTAGTACATTTCAAACATGAAAAAGGTCATTTTAAAATCAACATGAAAAACCAAAATACCAAAAGTATAAAACCCAAAAAATTCTTACCATGGAAAGAAAACATATCGTGCACCGCTCCCTCCTCCCGCCCTGTGGTGCAACAGATGTCCCCTTCTCCAAAAATGTACACAATGGGACCGTAATGTTGCAACCACACACAAGTTGAACTGCTATGACGAAAAAACGAGTTAGTACATTTCAAACATGAAAAAGGTCATTTTAAAATCAACATGAAAAACCAAAATACCAAATGTATAAAACCCCAAAAATGCTTACCATCGAAAGAAAACGTATCGTGCACCGCTCCCTCCTCCCGCCCTGTGGTGCAACAGATGTCCCCTTCTCCAAAAATGTACTCAATGGGACCGTAATGTTGCAACCACACACAAGTTGACCTGCTGTGAGGAAAAAACGAGTTAGTACGTTTCAAACATCCAAAAGGTCATTTTAAAATCAACATGAAAAACCAAAATACCAAAAGTATAGAA
The DNA here is from genome assembly GCF_023898315.1 of Schistocerca nitens. Classification (NCBI taxonomy): domain Eukaryota; kingdom Metazoa; phylum Arthropoda; class Insecta; order Orthoptera; family Acrididae; genus Schistocerca; species Schistocerca nitens. Next base: position 136,655,346 of record NC_064618.1, read on the forward strand.
CCCAAAAAATGCTTACCATGGAAAGAAAACGTATCGTGCACCGCTCCCTCCTCCCGCCCTGTGGTGCAACAGATGTCCCCTTCTCCAAAAATGTACTCAATGGGACCGTAATGTTGCAACCACACACAAGTTTACCTGCTGTGAGGAAAAAAACGAGTTAGTACATTTCAAACATGAAAAAGGTCATTTTAAAATCAACATGAAAAACCAAAATACCAAAAGTATAAAACCCAAAAAATGCTTACCATGGAAAGAAAACGTATCGTGCACCGCTCCCTCCTCCCGCCCTGTGGTGCAAAGGATGTCCCCTTTGCCAAAAATGTACTCAATTGGACCGTAATGTTGCAACCACGCACAAGTTGACCGGCTGTGAGAAAAAAAACGAGTTAGTACATTTCAAACATTAAAAAAGTTGTTTCAAAATCAACATGAAAAACCAAAATACCATAAGTATAAAACCCAAAAAATGCTTACCATGGAAAGAAAACGTATCGTGCACCGCTCCCTCCTACCGCCCCGTGGTGCAACAGATGTCCCCTTCTCCAAAAATGTACTCAATGGGACCGTAATGTTGCAACCACACACAAGTTGAACTGCTATGACGAAAAAACGAGTTAGTACATTTCAAACATGAAAAAGGTCATTTTAAAATCAACATGAAAAACCAAAATACCAAAAGTATAAAACCCAAAAAATGCTTACCATTGAAAGAAAACATATCGTGCACCGCTCCCTCCTCCCGCTCTGTGGTGCAACAGATGTCCCCTTCTCCAAAAATGTACTCAATGGGACCGTAATGTTGCAACCACACACAAGTTGACCTGCTGTGAGGAAAAAACGAGTTAGTACATTTCAAACATGAAAAAGGTCATTTTAAAATCAACATGAAAAACCAAAATACCAAAACTATAAAACCCAAAAAATGCTTACCATGGAAAGAAAACGTATCGTGCACCGCTCCCTCCTACCGCCCTGTGGTGCAACAGATGTCCCCTTCTCCAAAAATGTACTCAATGGGACCGTAATGTTGCAACCACACACAAGTTGAAGTGCTGTGAGGAAAAAACGAGTCAGTACATTTCAAACATGAAAAAGTTCATTTTAAAATCACCATGAAAAACCAAAATACCAAAAGTATAAAACACAAAAAATGCTTACCATGGAAAGAAAATGTATCGTGCACCGCTCCCTCCTCCCACCCTGTGGTGCAACAGATGTCCCCTTCTCCAAAAACGTACTCAATGGGACCGTAATGTTGCAACCACACACAAGTTGACCTGCTGTGAGGAAAAAACGAGTTAGTACATTTCAAACATCCAAAAGGTCATTTTAAAATCAACATGAAAAACCAAAATACCAAAAGTATAAAACCCAAAAAATGCTTACCATGGAAAGAAAACGTATCGTGCACCGCTCCCTCCTCCCGCCCTGTGGTGCAAAGGATGTCCCCTTCGCCAAAAATGTACTCAATGGGACCGTAATGTTGCAACCACACACAAGTTGACCTGCTGTGAGGAAAAAAGGAGTTAGTACATTTCAAACATGAAAAAGGTCATTTTAAAATCAACATGAAAAACCAAAATGCCAAAAGTATAAAACCCAGAAAATGCTTACCATGGAAAGAAAACGTATCGTGCAACGCTCCCTCCTCCCGCCCTGTGGTGCAACAGATGTCCCCTTCTCCAAAAATGTACTCAATGGGACCGTAATGTTGCAACCACACACAAGTTGACCTGCTGTGAGGAAAAAACGAGTTAGTACATTTCAAACATGAAAAAGGTCATTTTAAAATCAACATGAAAAACCAAAATACCAAAAGTATAAAACACAAAAAATGCTTACCATGGAAAGAAAACGTATCGTGCACCGCTCCCTCGTACCGCCCCGTGGTGCAACAGATGTCCCCTTCTCCAAAAATGTACTCAATGGGACCGTAATGTTGCAACCACACACAAGTTGAACTGCTATGACGAAAAAATGAGTTAGTACATTTCAAACATGAAAAAGATCATTTTAAAATCAACATGAAAAACCAAAATACCAAAAGTATAAAACCCAAAAAATGATTACCATCGAAAGAAAACGTATCGTGCACCGATCCCTCCTCCCGCCCTGTGGTGCAACAGATGTCCCCTTCTCCAAAAATGTACCCAATGGGACCGTAATGTTGCAACCACACACAAGTTGACCTGCTGTGAGGAAAAAACGAGTTAGTACATTTCAAACATGAAAAAGGTCATTTTAAAATCAACATGAAAAACCAAAATACCAAAGTATGAAACCCAAAAAATGCTTACCATGGAAAGAAAACGTATCGTGCACCGCTCCCTCCTCCCGCCCTGTGGTGCAACAGATGTCCCCTTCTCCAAAAATGTACTCAATGGGACCGTAATGTTGCAACCACACACAAGTTGACCTGCTGTGAGGAAAAAACGAGTTAGTACATTTCAAACATGAAAAAGGTCATTTTAAAATCAACATGAAAAACCAAAATACCAAAAGTATATAACCCAAAAAATGCTTACCATGGAAAGAAAACGTATCGTTCACCGCTCCCTCCTCCCGCCCTGTGGTGCAACAGATGTCCCTTTCGCCAAAAATGTACTCAATGGGACCGTAATGTTGCAACCACACACAAGTTGACCTGCTGTGAGGAAAAAACGAGTTAGTACATTTCAAACATGAAAAAGGTTATTTTAAAATCAACATGAAAAACCAAAATACCAAAAGTATAATATCCAAAAAATGCTTACCATGGAAAGAAAACGTATCGTGCAACGCTCCCTCCTCCCGCCCTGTGGTGCAACAGATGTCCCCTTCTCCAAAAATGTACTCAATGGGACCGTAATGTTGCAACCACACACAAGTTGACCTGCTGTGAGGAAAAAACGAGTTAGTACATTTCAAACATGAAAAAGGTCATTTTAAAATCAACATGAAAAACCAAAATACCAAAAGTATAAAACACAAAAAATGCTTACCATGGAAAGAAAACGTATCGTGCACCGCTCCCTCGTACCGCCCCGTGGTGCAACAGATGTCCCCTTCTCCAAAAATGTACTCAATGGGACCGTAATGTTGCAACCACACACAAGTTGAACTGCTATGACGAAAAAATGAGTTAGTACATTTCAAACATGAAAAAGATCATTTTAAAATCAACATGAAAAACCAAAATACCAAAAGTATAAAACCCAAAAAATGATTACCATCGAAAGAAAACGTATCGTGCACCGATCCCTCCTCCCGCCCTGTGGTGCAACAGATGTCCCCTTCTCCAAAAATGTACCCAATGGGACCGTAATGTTGCAACCACACACAAGTTGACCTGCTGTGAGGAAAAAACGAGTTAGTACATTTCAAACATGAAAAAGGTCATTTTAAAATCAACATGAAAAACCAAAATACCAAAGTATGAAACCCAAAAAATGCTTACCATGGAAAGAAAACGTATCGTGCACCGCTCCCTCCTCCCGCCCTGTGGTGCAACAGATGTCCCCTTCTCCAAAAATGTACTCAATGGGACCGTAATGTTGCAACCACACACAAGTTGACCTGCTGTGAGGAAAAAACGAGTTAGTACATTTCAAACATGAAAAAGGTCATTTTAAAATCAACATGAAAAACCAAAATACCAAAAGTATATAACCCAAAAAATGCTTACCATGGAAAGAAAACGTATCGTTCACCGCTCCCTCCTCCCGCCCTGTGGTGCAACAGATGTCCCTTTCGCCAAAAATGTACTCAATGGGACCGTAATGTTGCAACCACACACAAGTTGACCTGCTGTGAGGAAAAAACGAGTTAGTACATTTCAAACATGAAAAAGGTTATTTTAAAATCAACATGAAAAACCAAAATACCAAAAGTATAATATCCAAAAAATGCTTACCATGGAAAGAAAACGTATCGTGCACCGCTCCCTCCTCCCGCCCTGTGGTGCAAAGTATGTCCCCTTCGCCAAAAATGTACTCAATGGGACCGTAATGTTGCAACCACACACAAGTTGACCTGCTGTGAGGAAAGAACGAGTTAGTACATTTCAAACATGAAAAAGGCCATTTTAAAATCAACATGAAAAACCAAAATGCCACAAGTATAAAACCCAAAAAATGCTTACCATGGAAAGAAAACGTATCGTGCACCGCTCCCTCCTCCCGCCCTGTGGTGCAACAGATGACCCCTTCTCCAAAAATGTACTCAATGGGACCGTAATGTTGCAACCACACACAAGTTGAAGTGCTGTGAGGAAAAAACGAGTCAGTACATTTCAAACATGAAAAAGTTCATTTTAAAATCACCATGAAAAACCAAAATACCAAAAGTATAAAACACAAAAAATGCTTACCATGGAAAGAAAATGTATCGTGCACCGCTCCCTCCTCCCACCCTGTGGTGCAACAGATGTCCCCTTCTCCAAAAACGTACTCAATGGGACCGTAATGTTGCAACCACACACAAGTTGACCTGCTGTGAGGAAAAAACGAGTTAGTACATTTCAAACATCCAAAAGGTCATTTTAAAATCAACATGAAAAACCAAAATACCAAAAGTATAAAACCCAAAAAATGCTTACCATGGAAAGAAAACGTATCGTGCACCGCTCCCTCCTCCCGCCCTGTGGTGCAAAGGATGTCCCCTTCGCCAAAAATGTACTCAATGGGACCGTAATGTTGCAACCACACACAAGTTGACCTGCTGTGAGGAAAAAAGGAGTTAGTACATTTCAAACATGAAAAAGGTCATTTTAAAATCAACATGAAAAACCAAAATGCCAAAAGTATAAAACCCAGAAAATGCTTACCATGGAAAGAAAACGTATCGTGCAACGCTCCCTCCTCCCGCCCTGTGGTGCAACAGATGTCCCCTTCTCCAAAAATGTACTCAATGGGACCGTAATGTTGCAACCACACACAAGTTGACCTGCTGTGAGGAAAAAACGAGTTAGTACATTTCAAACATGAAAAAGGTCATTTTAAAATCAACATGAAAAACCAAAATACCAAAAGTATAAAACACAAAAAATGCTTACCATGGAAAGAAAACGTATCGTGCACCGCTCCCTCGTACCGCCCCGTGGTGCAACAGATGTCCCCTTCTCCAAAAATGTACTCAATGGGACCGTAATGTTGCAACCACACACAAGTTGAACTGCTATGACGAAAAAATGAGTTAGTACATTTCAAACATGAAAAAGATCATTTTAAAATCAACATGAAAAACCAAAATACCAAAAGTATAAAACCCAAAAAATGATTACCATCGAAAGAAAACGTATCGTGCACCGATCCCTCCTCCCGCCCTGTGGTGCAACAGATGTCCCCTTCTCCAAAAATGTACCCAATGGGACCGTAATGTTGCAACCACACACAAGTTGACCTGCTGTGAGGAAAAAACGAGTTAGTACATTTCAAACATGAAAAAGGTCATTTTAAAATCAACATGAAAAACCAAAATACCAAAGTATGAAACCCAAAAAATGCTTACCATGGAAAGAAAACGTATCGTGCACCGCTCCCTCCTCCCGCCCTGTGGTGCAACAGATGTCCCCTTCTCCAAAAATGTACTCAATGGGACCGTAATGTTGCAACCACACACAAGTTGACCTGCTGTGAGGAAAAAACGAGTTAGTACATTTCAAACATGAAAAAGGTCATTTTAAAATCAACATGAAAAACCAAAATACCAAAAGTATATAACCCAAAAAATGCTTACCATGGAAAGAAAACGTATCGTTCACCGCTCCCTCCTCCCGCCCTGTGGTGCAACAGATGTCCCTTTCGCCAAAAATGTACTCAATGGGACCGTAATGTTGCAACCACACACAAGTTGACCTGCTGTGAGGAAAAAACGAGTTAGTACATTTCAAACATGAAAAAGGTTATTTTAAAATCAACATGAAAAACCAAAATACCAAAAGTATAATATCCAAAAAATGCTTACCATGGAAAGAAAACGTATCGTGCACCGCTCCCTCCTCCCGCCCTGTGGTGCAAAGTATGTCCCCTTCGCCAAAAATGTACTCAATGGGACCGTAATGTTGCAACCACACACAAGTTGACCTGCTGTGAGGAAAGAACGAGTTAGTACATTTCAAACATGAAAAAGGCCATTTTAAAATCAACATGAAAAACCAAAATGCCACAAGTATAAAACCCAAAAAATGCTTACCATGGAAAGAAAACGTATCGTGCACCGCTCCCTCCTCCCGCCCTGTGGTGCAACAGATGACCCCTTCTCCAAAAATGTACTCAATGGGACCGTAATGTTGCAACCACACACAAGTTGACCTGCTGTGAGGAAAAAACGAGTTAGTATATTTCAAACATGAAAAAGGTCATTTTAAAATCAACATGAAAAACCAAAATACCAAAAGTATAAAACCCAAAAAATGCTTACCATGGAAAAATACGTATCGTGCACTGCTCCCTCCTACCGCCCTGTGGTGCAAAGTATGTCCCCTTCGCCAGAAATGTACTCAATGGGACCGTAATGTTGCAACCACACACAAGTTGACCTGCTGTGAGGAAAGAACGAGTTAGTACATTTCAAACATGAAAAAGGTCATTTTAAAATCAACATGAAAAACCAAAATGCCACAAGTATAAAACCCAAAAAATGCTTACCATGGAAAGAAAACGTATCGTGCACCGCTCCGTCCTCCCGCCCTGTGGCGCAACAGATGTCCCCTTCGCCAAAAATGTACTCAATGGGACCGTAATGTTGCAACCACACACAAGTTGACCTGCTGTGAGGAAAAAACGAGTTAGTACATTTCAAACATGAAAAAGGTCATTTTAAAATCAACATGAAAAACCAAAATGCCAAAAGTATAGAACCCAGAAAATGCTTACAATGGAAAGAAAACGTATCGTGCAACGCTCCCTCCTCACGCCCTGTGGTGCAACAGATGTCCCCTTCTCCAAAAATGTACTCAATGGGACCGTAATGTTGCAACCACACACAAGTTGACCTGCTGTGAGGAAAAAACGAGTTAGTACATTTCAAACATGAAAAAGGTCATTTTAAAATCAACATGAAAAACCAAAATACCAAAAGTATAAAACCCAAAAAATGCTTACCATGGAAAGAAAACGTATCGTGCACCGCTCCCTCGTACCGCCCCGTGGTGCAACAGATGTCCCCCTCTCCAAAAATGTACTCAATGGGACCGTAATGTTGCAACCACACACAAGTTGAACTGCTATGACGAAAAAATGAGTTAGTACATTTCAAACATGAAAAAGATCATTTTAAAATCAACATGAAAAACCAAAATACCAAAAGTATAAAACCCAAAAAATGATTACCATCGAAAGAAAACGTATCGTGCACCGATCCCTCCTCCCGCCCTGTGGTGCAACAGATGTCCCCTTCTCCAAAAATGTACCCAATGGGACCGTAATGTTGCAACCACACACAAGTTGACCTGCTGTGAGGAAAAAACGAGTTAGTACATTTCAAACATCCAAAAGGTCATTTTAAAATCAACATGAAAAACCAAAATACCAAAGTATGAAACCCAAAAAATGCTTACCATGGAAAGAAAACGTATCGTGCACCGCTCCCTCCTCCCGCCCTGTGGTGCAACAGATGTCATCTTCTCCAAAAATGTACTCAATGGGACCATAATGTTGCAACCACACACAAGTTGACCTGCTGTGAGGAAAAAACGAGTTAGTACATTTCAAACATGAAAAAGGTCATTTTAAAATCAACATGAAAAACCAAAATACCAAAAGTATATAACCCAAAAAATGCTTACCATGGAAAGATAACGTATCGTGCACCGCTCCCTCCTCCCGCCCTGTGGTGCAACAGATGTCCCTTTCGCCAAAAATGGTCTCAATGGGACCGTAATGTTGCAACGACACACAAGTTGACCTGCTGTGAGGAAAAAACGAGTTAGTACATTTCAAACATGAAAAAGGTCATTTAAAAATCAAAAATGCTTACCATGGAAAGAAAACGTATCGTGTACCGCTCCCTCCTCCCGGCCTGTGGTGCAACAGATGTCCCTTTCGCCAAAAATGTACTCAATGGGACCGTAATGTTGCAACCACACACAAGTTGACCTGCTGTGAGGAAAAAACGAGTTAGTACCTTTCAAACATGAAAAAGGTCATTTTAAAATCAACATGAATAACCAAAATACCAAAAGTATAAAACCCAAGAAATGCTTACCATGGAAAGAAAACGTATCGTGCACCGCTCCCTCCTCCCGCCCTGTGGTGCAAAGTATGTCCCCTTCGCCAAAAATGTACTCAATGGGACCGTAATGTTGCAACCACACACAAGTTGACCTGCTGTGAGGAAAAAACGAGTTAGTATATTTCAAACATGAAAAAGGTCATTTTAAAATCAACATGAAAAACCAAAATACCAAAAGTATAAAACCCAAAAAATGCTTACCATGGAAAAAAACGTATCGTGCACTGCTCCCTCCTACCGCCCCGTGGTGCAGCAGATGTCCCCTTCTCCAAAAATGTACTCAATGGGACCGTAATGTTGCAACCACACACAAGTTGAACTGCTGTGACGAAAAAACGAGTTAGTACATTTCAAACATGAAAAAGGTCATTTTAAAATCAACATGAAAAACCAAAATACCAAAAGTATAAAACACAAAAAATGCTTACCATGGAATGAAAACGTATCGTCCACCGCTCCGTCCTCCCGCCCTGTGGCGCAACAGATGTCCCCTTCTCCAAAAATGTACTCAATGGGACCGTAATGCTGCAACCACACACAAGTTGACCTGCTGTGAGGAAAAAACGAGTTAGTACATTTCAAACATGAAAAAGGTCATTTTAAAATCAACATGAAAAACCAAAATACCAAAAGTATAAAACCCAAAAAATGCTTACCATGGAAGGAAAACGTATCATGCACCGCTCCCTCCTGCCGCCCAGAGGTGCAACAGATATCCCCTTCTCCAAAAATGTACTCAATGGGACCGTAATGTTGCAACCACACACAAGTTGACCTGCTGTGAGGAAAAAACGAGGTAGTACATTTCAAACATGAAAAGGGTCGTTTTAAAATCAACATGTAAAACCAAAATACCAAAAGTATAAAACCCAAAAAATGCTTACCATCGAAAGAAAACGTATCGTGCACCGCTCCCTCCTCACGCCCTGTGGTGCAACAGATGTCCCCTTCTCCAAAAATGTACTCAATGGGACCGTAATGTTGCAACCACACACAAGTTGACCTGCTGTGAGGAAAAAACGAGTTAGTATATTTCAAACATGAAAAAGGTCATTTTAAAATCAACATGAAAAACCAAAATACCAAAAGTATAAAACCCAAAAAATGCTTACCATGGAAAAAAACGTATCGTGCACTGCTCCCTCCTACCGCCCCGTGGTGCAGCAGATGTCCCCTTCTCCAAAAATGTACTCAATGGGACCGTAATGTTGCAACCACACACAAGTTGAACTGCTGTGACGAAAAAACGAGTTAGTACATTTCAAACATGAAAAAGGTCATTTTAAAATCAACATGAAAAACCAAAATACCAAAAGTATAAAACACAAAAAATGCTTACCATGGAATGAAAACGTATCGTCCACCGCTCCGTCCTCCCGCCCTGTGGCGCAACAGATGTCCCCTTCTCCAAAAATGTACTCAATGGGACCGTAATGCTGCAACCACACACAAGTTGACCTGCTGTGAGGAAAAAACGAGTTAGTACATTTCAAACATGAAAAAGGTCATTTTAAAATCAACATGAAAAACCAAAATACCAAAAGTATAAAACCCAAAAAATGCTTACCATGGAAGGAAAACGTATCATGCACCGCTCCCTCCTGCCGCCCAGAGGTGCAACAGATATCCCCTTCTCCAAAAATGTACTCAATGGGACCGTAATGTTGCAACCACACACAAGTTGACCTGCTGTGAGGAAAAAACGAGGTAGTACATTTCAAACATGAAAAGGGTCGTTTTAAAATCAACATGTAAAACCAAAATACCAAAAGTATAAAACCCAAAAAATGCTTACCATCGAAAGAAAACGTATCGTGCACCGCTCCCTCCTCACGCCCTGTGGTGCAACAGATGTCCCCTTCTCCAAAAATGTACTCAATGGGACCGTAATGTTGCAACCACACACAAGTTGACCTGCTGTGAGGAAAAAACGAGTTAGTACATTTCGAACATGAAAAAGGTCATTTTAAAATCAACATGAAAAACCAAAATACCAAAAGTATAAAACCCAAAAAATGCTTACCATGGAAAGAAAACGAATCGTGCACCGCTCCCTCCTCACGCCCTGTGGTGCAACAGATTTCCCCTTCTCCAAAAATGTACTCAATGGGACCGTAATGTTGCAACCACACACAAGTTGAACTGCTGTGACGAAAAAACGAGTTAGTACATTTCAAACATGAAAAAGGTCATTTTAAAATCAACATGAAAAACCAAAATACCAAAAGTATAAAACTCAAAAAATGCTTACCATGGAATGAAAACGTATCGTCCACCGCTCCGTCTTCCCGCCCTGTGGCGCAACAGATGTCCCCTTCTCCAAAAATGTACTCAATGGGACCGTAATGCTGCAACCACACACAAGTTGACCTGCTGTGAGGAAAAAACGAGTTAGTACATTTCAAACATGAAAAAGGTCATTTTAAAATCAACATGAAAAACCAAAATACCAAAAGTATAAAACCCAAAAAATGCTTACCATGGAAGGAAAACGTATCATGCACCGCTCCCTCCTGCCGCCCAGTGGTGCAACAGATGTCCCCTTCTCCAAAAATGTACTCAATGGGACCGTAATGTTGCAACCACACACAAGTTGACCTGCTGTGAGGAAAAAACGAGTTAGTACATTTCAAACATGAAAAAGGTCATTTTAAAATCAACATGAAAAACCAAAATACCAAAACTATAAAACCCAAAAAATGCTTACCATGGAAAGAAAACGAATCGTGCACCGCTCCCTCCTCACGCCCTGTGGTGCAACAGATTTCCCCTTCTCCAAAAATGTACTCAATGGGACCGTAATGTTGCAACCACACACAAGTTGACCTGCTGTGAGGAAAAAACGAGTTAGTACATTTCAAACATGAAAAGGGTCATTTTAAAATCAACATGAAAAACCAAAATACCAAAACTATAAAACCCAAAAAATGCTTACCATGGAAAGAAAACGAATCGTGCACCGCTCCCTCCTCACGCCCTGTGGTGCAACAGATTTCCCCTTCTCCAAAAATGTACTCAATGGGACCGTAATGTTGCAACCACACACAAGTTGACCTGCTGTGAGGAAAAAACGAGTTAGTACATTTCAAACATGAAACAGGTCATTTTAAAATCAACATGAAAAACCAAAATACCAAAACTATAAAACCCAAAAAATGCTTACCATGGAAAGAAAACGAATCGTGCACCGCTCCCTCCTCACGCCCTGTGGTGCAACAGATTTCCCCTTCTCCAAAAATGTACTCAATGGGACCGTAATGTTGCAACCACACACAAGTTGACCTGCTGTGAGGAAAAAACGAGTTAGTACATTTCAAACATGAAAAGGGTCATTTTAAAATCAACATGAAAAACCAAAATACCAAAACTATAAAACCCAAAAAATGCTTACCATGGAAAGAAAACGAATCGTGCACCGCTCCCTCCTCACGCCCTGTGGTGCAACAGATTTCCCCTTCTCCAAAAATGTACTCAATGGGACCGTAATGTTGCAACCACACACAAGTTGACCTGCTGTGAGGAAAAAACGAGTTAGTACATTTCAAACATGAAAAGGGTCATTTTAAAATCAACATGAAAAACCAAAATACCAAAACTATAAAACCCAAAAAATGCTTACCATGGAAAGAAAACGAATCGTGCACCGCTCCCTCCTCACGCCCTGTGGTGCAACAGATGTCCCCTTCTCCAAAAATGTACTCAATGGGACCGTAATGTTGCAACCACACACAAGTTGACCTGCTGTGAGGAAAAAACGAGTTAGTACATTTCAAACATGAAACAGGTCATTTTAAAATCAACATGAAAAACCAAAATACCAAAACTATAAAACCCAAAAAATGCTTACCATGGAAAGAAAACGAATCGTGCACCGCTCCCTCCTCACGCCCTGTGGTGCAACAGATTTCCCCTTCTCCAAAAATGTACTCAATGGGACCGTAATGTTGCAACCACACACAAGTTGACCTGCTGTGAGGAAAAAACGAGTTAGTACATTTCAAACATGAAAAGGGTCATTTTAAAATCAACATGAAAAACCAAAATACCAAAACTATAAAACCCAAAAAATGCTTACCATGGAAAGAAAACGAATCGTGCACCGCTCCCTCCTCACGCCCTGTGGTGCAACAGATTTCCCCTTCTCCAAAAATGTACTCAATGGGACCGTAATGTTGCAACCACACACAAGTTGACCTGCTGTGAGGAAAAAACGAGTTAGTACATTTCAAACATGAAAAGGGTCATTTTAAAATCAACATGAAAAACCAAAATACCAAAACTATAAAACCCAAAAAATGCTTACCATGGAAAGAAAACGAATCGTGCACCGCTCCCTCCTCACGCCCTGTGGTGCAACAGATTTCCCCTTCTCCAAAAATGTACTCAATGGGACCGTAATGTTGCAACCACACACAAGTTGACCTGCTGTGAGGAAAAAACGAGTTAGTACATTTCAAACATGAAAAGGGTCATTTTAAAATCAACATGAAAAACCAAAATACCAAAACTATAAAACCCAAAAAATGCTTACCATGGAAAGAAAACGAATCGTGCACCGCTCCCTCCTCACGCCCTGTGGTGCAACAGATTTCCCCTTCTCCAAAAATGTACTCAATGGGACCGTAATGTTGCAACCACACACAAGTTGACCTGCTGTGAGGAAAAAACGAGTTAGTACATTTCAAACATGAAAAGGGTCATTTTAAAATCAACATGAAAAACCAAAATACCAAAACTATAAAACCCAAAAAATGCTTACCATGGAAAGAAAACGAATCGTGCACCGCTCCCTCCTCACGCCCTGTGGTGCAACAGATTTCCCCTTCTCCAAAAATGTACTCAATGGGACCGTAATGTTGCAACCACACACAAGTTGACCTGCTGTGAGGAAAAAACGAGTTAGTACATTTCAAACATGAAAAAGGTCATCTTAAAATCAACATGAAAAACCAAAATACCAAAACTATAAAACCCAAAAAATGCTTACCATGGAAAGAAAACGAATCGTGCACCGCTCCTTCCTCACGCCCTGTGGTGCAACAGATTTCCCCTTCTCCAAAAATGTACTCAATGGGACCGTAATGTTGCAACCACACACAAGTTGACCTGCTGTGAGGAAAAAACGAGTTAGTACATTTCAAACATGAAAAGGGTCATTTTAAAATCAACATGAAAAACCAAAATACCAAAACTATAAAACCCAAAAAATGCTTACCATGGAAAGAAAACGAATCGTGCACCGCTCCCTCCTCACGCCCTGTGGTGCAACAGATTTCCCCTTCTCCAAAAATGTACTCAATGGGACCGTAATGTTGCAACCACACACAAGTTGACCTGCTGTGAGGAAAAAACGAGTTAGTACATTTCAAACATGAAAAAGGTCATCTTAAAATCAACATGAAAAACCAAAATACCAAAACTATAAAACCCAAAAAATGCTTACCATGGAAAGAAAACGAATCGTGCACCGCTCCCTCCTCACGCCCTGTGGTGCAACAGATTTCCCCTTCTCCAAAAATGTACTCAATGGGACCGTAATGTTGCAACCACACACAAGTTGACCTGCTGTGAGGAAAAAACGAGTTAGTACATTTCAAACATGAAAAGGGTCATTTTAAAATCAACATGAAAAACCAAAATACCAAAACTATAAAACCCAAAAAATGCTTACCATGGAAAGAAAACGAATCGTGCACCGCTCCCTCCTCACGCCCTGTGGTGCAACAGATTTCCCCTTCTCCAAAAATGTACTCAATGGGACCGTAATGTTGCAACCACACACAAGTTGACCTGCTGTGAGGAAAAAACGAGTTAGTACATTTCAAACATGAAAAGGGTCATTTTAAAATCAACATGAAAAACCAAAATACCAAAACTATAAAACCCAAAAAATGCTTACCATGGAAAGAAAACGAATCGTGCACCGCTCCCTCCTCACGCCCTGTGGTGCAACAGATTTCCCCTTCTCCAAAAATGTACTCAATGGGACCGTAATGTTGCAACCACACACAAGTTGACCTGCTGTGAGGAAAAAACGAGTTAGTACATTTCAAACATGAAAAGGGTCATTTTAAAATCAACATGAAAAACCAAAATACCAAAACTATAAAACCCAAAAAATGCTTACCATGGAAAGAAAACGAATCGTGCACCGCTCCCTCCTCACGCCCTGTGGTGCAACAGATTTCCCCTTCTCCAAAAATGTACTCAATGGGACCGTAATGTTGCAACCACACACAAGTTGACCTGCTGTGAGGAAAAAACGAGTTAGTACATTTCAAACATGAAAAAGGTCATCTTAAAATCAACATGAAAAACCAAAATACCAAAACTATAAAACCCAAAAAATGCTTACCATGGAAAGAAAACGAATCGTGCACCGCTCCCTCCTCACGCCCTGTGGTGCAACAGATTTCCCCTTCTCCAAAAATGTACTCAATGGGACCGTAATGTTGCAACCACACACAAGTTGACCTGCTGTGAGGAAAAAACGAGTTAGTACATTTCAAACATGAAAAGGGTCATTTTAAAATCAACATGAAAAACCAAAATACCAAAACTATAAAACCCAAAAAATGCTTACCATGGAAAGAAAACGAATCGTGCACCGCTCCCTCCTCACGCCCTGTGGTGCAACAGATTTCCCCTTCTCCAAAAATGTACTCAATGGGACCGTAATGTTGCAACCACACACAAGTTGACCTGCTGTGAGGAAAAAACGAGTTAGTACATTTCAAACATGAAACAGGTCATTTTAAAATCAACATGAAAAACCAAAATACCAAAACTATAAAACCCAAAAAATGCTTACCATGGAAAGAAAACGAATCGTGCACCGCTCCCTCCTCACGCCCTGTGGTGCAACAGATTTCCCCTTCTCCAAAAATGTACTCAATGGGACCGTAATGTTGCAACCACACACAAGTTGACCTGCTGTGAGGAAAAAACGAGTTAGTACATTTCAAACATGAAAAGGGTCATTTTAAAATCAACATGAAAAACCAAAATACCAAAACTATAAAACCCAAAAAATGCTTACCATGGAAAGAAAACGAATCGTGCACCGCTCCCTCCTCACGCCCTGTGGTGCAACAGATTTCCCCTTCTCCAAAAATGTACTCAATGGGACCGTAATGTTGCAACCACACACAAGTTGACCTGCTGTGAGGAAAAAACGAGTTAGTACATTTCAAACATGAAAAGGGTCATTTTAAAATCAACATGAAAAACCAAAATACCAAAACTATAAAACCCAAAAAATGCTTACCATGGAAAGAAAACGAATCGTGCACCGCTCCCTCCTCACGCCCTGTGGTGCAACAGATGTCCCCTTCTCCAAAAATGTACTCAATGGGACCGTAATGTTGCAACCACACACAAGTTGACCTGCTGTGAGGAAAAAACGAGTTAGTACATTTCAAACATGAAACAGGGTCATTTTAAAATCAACATGAAAAACCAAAATACCAAAACTATAAAACCCAAAAAATGCTTACCATGGAAAGAAAACGAATCGTGCACCGCTCCCTCCTCACGCCCTGTGGTGCAACAGATTTCCCCTTCTCCAAAAATGTACTCAATGGGACCGTAATGTTGCAACCACACACAAGTTGACCTGCTGTGAGGAAAAAACGAGTTAGTACATTTCAAACATGAAAAGGGTCATTTTAAAATCAACATGAAAAACCAAAATACCAAAACTATAAAACCCAAAAAATGCTTACCATGGAAAGAAAACGAATCGTGCACCGCTCCCTCCTCACGCCCTGTGGTGCAACAGATTTCCCCTTCTCCAAAAATGTACTCAATGGGACCGTAATGTTGCAACCACACACAAGTTGACCTGCTGTGAGGAAAAAACGAGTTAGTACATTTCAAACATGAAAAGGGTCATTTTAAAATCAACATGAAAAACCAAAATACCAAAACTATAAAACCCAAAAAATGCTTACCATGGAAAGAAAACGAATCGTGCACCGCTCCCTCCTCAC